>NW_015547737.1:108149-131589 GCF_001515605.1 Sinocyclocheilus anshuiensis
TGCACATTTTAGAGTGGCCTTTTATTGTGGCCAGCCTAAGGCACACCTGTGCAATAATCATGCTGTCTAATCAGCATCTTGATATGCCACACCTGTGAGGTGGATGGATTATCTCGGCAAAGGAGAAGTGCTCACTAACACAGATTTAGACAGATTTGTGAACAATATTTGAGAGAAATAGGCCTTTTGTGTACATAGAAAAAGTCTTAGATCTTTGAGTTCAGCTCATGAAAAATGGGGGCAAAAACAAAAGTGCTGCGTTTATAATTTTGTTCAGTGTATGTATATATAAATATATATAATAATAATAACAATAGTTATTTTTGACAGTTTGAGCACTTTTTAAATGTGTTGTAGCTTTATAATTGAATGAAAATGGAAGCAAACAAATGGTTTTGGGTCGGAAAGGGGGTTTCAAGTATCAAAAAACTAAAAGTGTCATGTATTTAAAATGACTTTTGTTAATTTAATTTGATGTGGACACCAAAATGGTGACGTCTCGTCTTTGACCCTTTTATATTGTTGTTGTTGCTGCTTTTATAACATTTTCATCACTTTTTATGATGAAATGTAAATTAATTAATTAATAAATTAAATTATAGGCTAAATGTAATATTTGTTTTTTTTAGAAATAATAATATATGAAATATTATTTTTATAAATAATATGAAAATATAAAATAGATTATTATTAAAAAATATTATTATATGCACTTACAGGTGTTGTAGCTTTATGATTAAATGAAAAGAACTAAATGATCTTTTCTGGATTAATTAATTAATCAATCCAAGAAAGCTCAACTGAATATTTTTTGTGTTTTCAAGGTTTTTTTTGATGTTTTACTAGGTTGAATCAGCTGATCTGATGTTGATGTTTGTTCATTAGGTTTCCTCTTGGACTTCATCTCACATCCAGTAATTAAAGGCTTCACCTGTGCTGCGGCCGTCACCATCGGCTTCGGCCAGGTCAAGGTCAGAGTCTCGCAGTCACTTACACCTCCTACCATTTCATTTGCATGTTTCTTAAATGTCCTTGAAGATCTTTGAAGAGTTGTGTCAATCCGCATCATTTGTTGTGCAGAATATTCTGGGTCTGAAGGAGATCCCACAGCAGTTCTTCTTACAGGTTTACTACACCTTCCACAAGATACCTGAGGCCAGGTGAGCACACTGACCAATGAGCTTTCACCATTTTGCTAATTCCTATTGTGTTAAATCCTCTTGTCTAAGCGTGTATCTCAATCATCTGTGTTCTCAGAGTTGGAGATGTGATTCTGGGTCTGTGCTGTCTGTTCTTCCTGGTCATGTTGATGCTGATGAAGAATTCTCTGGGTTCGTCTGAACACGAGGCCCCTCTCCTCGTCCGATCTGCCCGAAGGCTGGTGTGGAGTTTAGCTACTAGTGAGTGCTCAAAAAAGTCTTGTGAATCTATAATGTAACCGACAGATATTTATACATATTTCTTGTGTCGCAGTGCGGAACGCTCTGGTCGTCATAGCAGCGACGGGTGTTGCGTATTCCGCAGAGGTCACCGGTCACCATTTCTTCAGTCTCACCGGAAAAACTGCCGAAGGACTGCCTCCGTTCAAAGCCCCGCCCCTTTCAGAAACAGTAGCCAATGGCACGGTGATTACTTTCAGTGACATTGCAAAGGTGAGCGATAGTAGTGTAGTTTTTGATGGTAAGGACCCCCACCAAAAAAGCAACCTCAAAAAAAATCTAATACTGCATGTTTATATTAAGAAATACATTATTAAATTATTATTTTTAATTATTATTAAATTATTGTCAGTAGAGTCTTAGATCTTTGAGTTCAGCTCATGAAAAATGGGGGCAAAAACAAAAGTGCTGCGTTTATAATTTTGTTCAGTGTATGTATATATAAATATATATAATAATAATAACAATAGTTATTTTTGACAGTTTGAGCACTTTTTAAATGTGTTGTAGCTTTATAATTGAATGAAAATGGAAGCAAACAAATGGTTTTGGGTCGGAAAGGGGGTTTCAAGTATCAAAAAACTAAAAGTGTCATGTATTTAAAATGACTTTTGTTAATTTAATTTGATGTGGACACCAAAATGGTGACGTCTCGTCTTTGACCCTTTTATATTGTTGTTGTTGCTGCTTTTATAACATTTTCATCACTTTTTATGATGAAATGTAAATTAATTAATTAATAAATTAAATTATAGGCTAAATGTAATATTTGTTTTTTTTAGAAATAATAATATATGAAATATTCGAAGGTTGTAGTTGGAAGCTGTTCACCCTTGAGTGCGCAGTGGAAATGCGGCTAATAATTTCTGACTGGCATATAACTAAACAAATCAAACAAACGTAAATGGGTAAAGGCAGGGTCCATGGGCTGCAGCCCAGTCAAGCCCAATGGTAAGTCCAGCCATGGTTATAAATAATATAAAAAATATATTAATAATAAAAATGGTAATAGTAATTATTGTTATTCTATTTTAAGCATGTTTAGTTATAATAATATATTAAGTATTGTTTTTTTTAAAACATGTATAATATTATTATTAGTAGTAGCAGTAATAGTAGCATGACATTTTAGAGCAACTTTTAAATGTGTTGTTTAAAAAAGTTATAAAATAAAAATAAATCGGATAATAATATAATACAATTATCAAGATTATTCTGTTGTTTGTAAGAATGTTTAAAAGATGATATACTGCAGTAATACAATTATATGTAATTTTCTTAAGAATGTAAATTATTAGAGGCATCTGAAACACTTAACATTGTTGTATATGTAAAATATAAAATATTTGAATATTAATTAAATATAAATAATCTTAAAATAATGTATATATATTTATACATATACTTTATACATACACTATTTATATGCAAAAATGAAATGCATTAAATTTATAAAATAATAAACATAAATTGTAAATAGGTTAGAATAATCATTATTATTCTGTTGTTTGGAAAATAATACCCACAAAATAAATTTTTCTTTCACCATTAAATGTGAAGTTAAGTGTAAAGACATCCATATATTTTCTGAATATATAAACACCCATTGATATTGTGTAAGAAAAAACTTATAATTATCCTTATAATGTAATATATTGTTATAAAGATAAAGTTTTTCTATAAACAAAAATGTAAACTATTTTTAATATTTATAAAAATATTTTATATATTCTTTATATTATATTATTATAAAAAATTTATACCATTGTACTAAAGCCAAAAATAATTAAATATATTTTTCTAATTATTATTTTTATAAATAATATGAAAATATAAAATAGATTATTATTAAAAAATATTATTATATGCACTTACAGGTGTTGTAGCTTTATGATTAAATGAAAAGAACTAAATGATCTTTTCTGGATTAATTAATTAATCAATCCAAGAAAGCTCAACTGAATATTTTTTGTGTTTTCAAGGTAAACACCCATTGATATTGTGTAAGAAAAAACTTATAATTATCCTTATAATGTAATATATTGTTATAAAGATAAAGTTTTTCTATAAACAAAAATGTAAACTATTTTTAATATTTATAAAAATATTTTATATATTCTTTATATTATATTATTATAAAAAATTTATACCATTGTACTAAAGCCAAAAATAATTAAATATATTTTTCTAATTACTTTTTTCTATGCACTATTGATGTCAGATCTATAAACCTTCAAAATAGAAAATACATTTGTTTTTATTTCTTAATGTTAAAAACTAGGGCCATTGTTCCATCAACAGAATAATCAAATATTTTATAATAATACATAATATAAAAATAGTCAATATTTAAAAAGCACCCTCTAGCACCCCCTCGTGGCCTCCTCATGATCCTTGGACCTCAGAAAATTGAGCTGTCGCGTAATAGTATAATACTAGTAAAGTATATGTGACAATTTAGAGATTTTAAGTAGCCAATCTAGTGGAATAGTGATCATTACTGACCAATCAGGTGTATTTTCTCAGGACTTAGGCGGCGGTCTGGCTGTCATTCCTTTAATGGGCGTCTTAGAGAGCATCGCTATTGCAAAGGCATTCAGTAAGAGCTTCAGAGTGTCCTTCCTGTATATCTGTATTCTGTATTTACCAACACAGATGCTGTTTGGACACATTTTACACTCTTTTCTCCATGCAGGCAGCAAGAATAACTACCGAATTGATGCCAACCAAGAGCTCTTTGCCATCGGTGAGAGTTTCTCCTCGCTTATGAAGTTTTAACAGAGCGTGAATCGGTTGTTTCTCATTATAATGTTGTTTTTGCAGGTCTCACAAACATCTTGGGCTCGTTCGTGTCGGCGTATCCCGTCACGGGCAGCTTCGGAAGGTCCGTCTGCAAGCTCAACGCCAGGACTAAAGTGTCTGTTGGTTTATTCTTCACTTTCTAAGTGTTTTTATGTGTTGCTTTCTGACAGAACCGCTGTGAACTCTCAAACCGGAGTGTGTTCACCTGCTGGAGGGATCGTCACAGGTGACACACACACACACACACTCTTTGCCATCAGGCTGTCATTTAAAATGTGGAGAGCGTCTGAAAGTCTGTGTTTTTGGGCAGGTGTTATAGTGCTGCTGTCGCTGGCGTTCCTCATGCCGCTCTTCTTCTACATTCCTAAAGCGTCGCTCGCTGCCGTCATCATCTGCGCCGTCAGTCCCATGATAGACTTCAGAGTGCCAGTCCAGCTCTGGAGAGTCAAGAGTGAGACTTTATGCCACATATTCAAACAAAGAAACATTTTTAAATATATACAACATTTATTCTTGTTGAAATCTCGTTGTTTCTCTCAGGACTTGATCTGCTGCCGTTCTTGGTGACGTTTGTGGTCAGTTTCTGGGAGGTGCAGTATGGCATTGTGGGAGGTGTGGTGGTTTCTGGTTTCATGCTGTTGCACATCGTGGCCAGACCCAAAGTGAAAGTGAGTTGCAAGTGCATTTTTTATGAAATAGCTGTATATGATAAAGGCAAA
The DNA here is from genome assembly GCF_001515605.1 of Sinocyclocheilus anshuiensis. Classification (NCBI taxonomy): domain Eukaryota; kingdom Metazoa; phylum Chordata; class Actinopteri; order Cypriniformes; family Cyprinidae; genus Sinocyclocheilus; species Sinocyclocheilus anshuiensis. The sequence goes on from NW_015547737.1 coordinate 113,110, forward strand.
CTGTGAGCTGTAAATGAAAGACTTTTATTCTAGAAATCCACTTTCTGTTTGCGTTTTAGAATGTGTGCTAGTAGAAATCACCATAAAATCGACAATTTATTCAAAATGTCTCAAAAAAACAAATAAAGTGTGATTATATTAATAATTAAATGATTAATTTGATAATTGGACTGTTAGTAGATTGAAATAGTCATGACTATTATTTTTTGTAAAAATTAAAAAAAAAGATATTATACAATACATTTCTATTTACTTAAAATATATAATTAAAAATATTAATTATTTGAAACATTTGAAACAATTAACGCTATGTTGTATATAATATATATAAAATCTACAATTATTTAAATATTATAAATAATTAGAAAATACGTACATATTATTGATTATTGATTTTTCTATTGAAAAAAATGCATTTAGTTGTTGAAAGTATACATATTAAATATAAAAATATTAAATATAATTAGTATTTACATATCACTCAAGTAAAATATCTATCTAGCTGATATAAATATGTATTTTTAAATGTATAAATATTAAAAAGAATATTCACTTTTGTATAGAATAAAGTAAATGCATTTCACTTACTGTTTGAAAAATGTAAAACACATTTAACATTATATTGTATCTAGAAAATATTTAAATTCATTATATATATATATATATACTTTTGTATACACATTTTATTAAAAAAAAATACATAACTTATTTAGTTCATAATAGCATAATAAAATATTTAGATACACTAAATACACTTCAGTTGCTGTAAGTAGAATTGAATAATGGTTCTGTTCAAATATTTTTCTGTTTTTTTGGGAAAAAATACATAATTTGTGAAATGCATAAAGAATGTGAAATGAAGTGTGATGTATGAAAATGGCACTCACTGTAAAATGACTCCCATGCAGCAGTCAGTCAGGTTTGTGTGTCTGTGTTCAGGTGTCTGATCACGGCGTGCTGCTTCTGGAGCTGGACAGTGGGCTGAACTTCCCCGTGACGGAGCATCTCAGCAGACTCGTGTACAAACACGATCTTCAGGGTGAGACAGACACAGACACAGACACAGACACACACAACAGACACAGACGCACACACACAGACACACACACACACACAAACAGACAGACACACGCACACGCAGACACAGATGCACACACACACACACACACAAACAGACACACGCAGACACAGACACAGATGCAAACACACACACAGACGCACACACACACACAGACAGACAGACAGACAGACACACTTTCAATCCCGCGGCTGATGTCCTTGAGTGCTCATGGTCTTGTGTCTGTGGTCTTCTGTCAGTGTCTCCTCGGCGCTGTCTGGTTCTGGACTGTGCTCACGTCAGCTCTATAGACTTCACTGTCATCCATGAACTGACTGAACTGCTCAAACAGTTCGAGCTGAGGGGAGTATCCATGATCTTCGCTGGACTAAAGGTAGAGTTTAACATCAACAGACATGTGTAGGCATGCCAAAGACATTCACAATTACAGCTGCCAAAGTTAAAATGTTATTTATGAAATTAAGATAATTAAGAAATAAATTCTTACAAATAAAACATTTAATTTAGATATTAGAATATGAATATATTAGTTAATATATTATTTAAATTATATATGTATATAATTGGTAATGTTTCTTTTTTTACTCTGTAAAAATGGAATAATCATGATTATTTTAACCCATTTTTACAGCTTTTAAAAATATATAAATATTGTATTTATGAAAAAGAATGTATTATTTGAGGCATTTGAAACACATTTAGCATATATTATATATAAAAAATTTATTTTTATGCATGCAACATGTTTTATTTATATATATATATATATATATATATAAAATATATTTATATACTAAACAATTATAAATATGAATTAAATATAAACAAATCTAAATATTACAATGTCACATATACAAAAAATAAATACATTAAAAAGATATAATAATCTAAATATATTTTAAGTAGATTAAAATAATCATAATTAATAATTACTCTATTGCTTGAATCAAATACATGTAAAATAATTAAGTAGAAAATTACAAATATAAAAAATACTAAATTGTATATTTTAAAATAGAAATATTATATTTTATAATTAAGATTATGTATTATTTGAGGCATTAAAAACATTTAACATTATACTGTGTATAGAAAAAATATAACTATTATTGTTATAAGTACGTTTATGCCTTTGAATATATACAGTTAAAATACAAATTACTAAACATTTATAAATATTATGTAAATATACATAAATCTAAATATTAAAATAAATAGATTAGAAGATTCAACTTATTCTTATATGAATACATATGAATATTCTGTTGTTTGAAAAAATACAACATAAAAAAATGAAAAATGTAATGTAAATATAATATATATTATATTTAATGAGAATTATACATATGAATATAACATATTTCAGTCATTTGAAATACAATTAACATTATACTGTGTGTATAAAAAGATAAATGTAATTTTTTCTTTGTATAGTTATTTATAATCTCTCTTCCTCTCTCTCTCTGTGTGTGTGTGTGTGTGTGTGTGTGTGTGTGTGTGTGTGTGTGTGGGCGTGGGTGTGTATGTTGGAACTTTAAACTTAACAATATAACACATGTCTGTGTGTGTGTGTGTGTGTGTTGGAACTTTAAACTTAACAATATAACATGTCTGTGTGTGTGTGTGGGTGTGGGTGTGTGTCTGTATAGTATATTTGTTTTGGAACTTTAAACTTAACACTAACATTTCTGTGTGTGTGTGTGTGGGTGTGGGAGTGTATGTTGGAACTTTAAACTTAACACTAACATTTCTGTGTGTGTGTGTGTGGGCGTGGGTGTGTATGTGTATTGAAGGTGTTGTTGTCGGCTGAACTTCCTGGTTTCAGACATACAGACAGAGTAGACAAGGCATTGCAACTTCTGACCAGTATCAATCACTACCAACAACAATTCTAACAGCCAATCACAAGCAAGAACAGATTGTGTGGCTTTGAGCCAATCAGCATCTGAATACTTCAAACCCTCTGATGATTGGTCACCTGAAATATTCTGCGTACACCTTTGACCAATCAGCACTCAGGGAGAGAGACTTTGATAAAAACTGATGGGGAACAAAGTTACATAATGTTTGTGTACATGATGACCAAATTATGCTTTTGCACTTAAAACTATATTTATGTAGTTTGTTTTGTATTTTGTTTTAAACTCTGAATCTCAGGTATGAGATGATGTCATTTTATGAACATGCACTTTTTCTCAACACTAGAAAGAGTCAAATCTTTAGTATTTTGGGTTAAAAAGCGCTACAAATCTGATGGGTCTCACAAAGCCTAAAATATATTACATTAATCAAGATAATTTCTCTGTAGTTTACAGTAGTACTTTTATATGTTTAGTGTGTTTACATTTATTTTTTGATGATGAAACTGAACTCTTTTGGACTGTCAAAGATGAAACAGACTCTAACACGAAATGTCTCTTTTGATATTAAACTGATATGATCTACAATGGCTACGCTTGAAATATTTTCTTGGAATATTTTCTTATAAATATCCAAATTATTATACATAATATATTCAAATATCTTTTGATATAAAAATCTATATTCACACCTTATAGCCTATGCACACACATATAAATACATATATATTTTTTACACATTATTTATTATTATTTATACACATTATTATCTGCAATCTAGCCTATAGGTTGCGTTTACACTTGGCATTAACATGCGATCACTGTGATCGGATCAAACAGATCGGATCATCAGACAATCAGGACACGGCGCGTTTACACTTGGCAACATCAGCTGACTTCTCGATCTGGATAACACATCGGATCTGTATTTCCCGCGCAATATTTAAAGAAGTCTGCGGTGCAAAGTCGACCAAAGTCGAAAACTATTTTCAGTCGCAGGAGATTTTACAAATCAAAATAAATGTACGAGTCTCACTAACGCTCTGTTCTTCCGACTGATCGGGAGAGAGGGGGCGGGGTTTTGCATGATGTCGACCTGCGAATGCAGACACGATGGCTGGATTGCGTTTACATTACACTGAGATCCGATCACAATGCGTCCTCGACTCAGTCTTGCCAACTAATTTTCAGGGGAAGTTGCTAAAGGAATGTTGATTTGTTGCTAAAAGTTGCTAAATGATGTTGCGATGTCATTGCGCGGTGGCGTCATTGCGTAATCACGATGCAAAATTGTGTCTGCATCAAATCTCAGCAAAAAAATAAATTTTTTATGTTAATTTAGATGTGTTTATAAAATAATATAAATACATAATATAATATTAAAATATAAATAACTAATTTTAAATACAAAATTGAATTATTTAACACGTTCACATTTTTGAACGATTACAAGTTTATTTTTATTAGCTAGTAAACTAGTAAAACTACTCATTCTGAACAATTATAGTTTCAAGCAGTGTGTCAGTAGTTAGTATGCTACACTCTAAGAAAAGTCTGTAAAAATAGGGCAAAATCTACTAATATGAAGGAATTTTCCGTAATTATTATTCACATGTTTTTTACATTTTAAATTACGCATTGTATTTTGTGTTTTCGGGTTACATGGTTACAATGGATAATGGAAAATGGATAATGGATAATGTCCTGGAAAATTACTAGTACCTTTTTCATTGTTCTAGATATTTTCCTTACCGTGCACTAACTGATCAGCAATCAAGTACAAGCTACTAACAAGGTGTATCATAAATTAACAATTATTATTATTATTAAATTAAACAATTTCAAATAGCAGCTAACTTCATTCATGTGATGTGTGTACTGCTAGGCACCTTTGGTTTCCTCTTTTTGTGTAATTTAGATGGAAAATGTGTGCCTTTTTTATCGTTTGAGTCACTTATCAAAAGTTGCTAAATGTTGGCAAATAAATTTTAAAAATAGCTAAATTTGTTGCTAGGTGCTTTTGGAAGAAAACGTTGCTAGGGTAGTCTGAAAAGTTGCTCAATTTAGCAACAAAATTGCTAAGTTGGCAACACTGCCTCGACTACCTCTGGACCAGGACACGCTGATCGGATAACATTCCGATCAGAAGCGCGTTTACACTTGCCTTTTCAATGTGTATGTGGACAACATCCGGATTCAGGTCGCATGTTAATGCCAAGTGTAAACACAGCCTTATCATATTCAGTGGCGTCAAACACCCTCCGCAGCTGCGATTTTACGCCCTTGAGTGGGTTTGTTCACTATATAGGTTAAGTTGGGTGTTAATACTGGGGTCACGTCACATGGTGTGTGTCTTCACACGCGGGCTCGAGCACGAGGTGACAGCAGCTGTGTTGTGGCTGTAATTGCTGAGAGTTAAATCTCACTCCGGCTTCTTGAAAGGCTGTAAATATGGAGTGCCAAATGTAGCACGACTGCGTGCTAAAACTGGAGCCGAGCTGTGAACTTATTTGACACTAGGCTGAAGGATCACATGAGGTTTCTACTGAGAAAGAGAGGATGGGAAGTTGACTTGGAAATAATAGTCTTGTTTAGCCTATCTTTATTTTAATTAATTTTAAACTTTTCGAATCTAAAACTTTTCGAGCACTGTTGATTTAGATTTTATATGCACTGGTAAAATAAATATCTAGGGCCCCAAACACACTAGAATGTTATATAATTTTTGTAATTTAAATGTTTACAGACTATCATATATATATATATATATATATATATACAAACCTAATACAACTTCTGTATTTCAAATTCATTTTATGCAAAGTCAAACAAGGAAAAAAAAGTAAATAAATATGAATTATATTCTCAATACACACTTATTTTATTTTATTTTATTTTATTTTATTGACACCAAGGGTTTTACATTATGAGAGTTTTATTAGTTTTCAATAAGCTTATACAATTAATGTAGACTATTTAAAAGTCATTTGTATGCCAAGTCAAGCAAGGACAGACAGAATAAAAAAAATTTAATTAAATTAAATATTAAATTATATTAAATGCTAATTATATACAGTCAAAAATATTAGGCCTATTTGTAATTTTATTTACATCAATGGTTAAATGTTATTGGCAAAATGTATATTTTACATACTTACAAAAAAAAAGGTTATTTTCTGTAAAAACAATAAAGGGCAGATTCAATGACATTAAAATAATTGTTTTCCTTTTTTCATCACATTTTCATTTCACCTACCTCACCTTTAGCGCAACTGTCATCACTGTCATGTGACGACCAGCAGAGGGCGTCGCGTCTCGAGGGCGGGAATTGAACGTCCCCCTCTCTTTCTCTGATTGGCCAGCAAGGAGCCTGACGGAGCGGGGCGGGTCCTTCGCGGGGAATCTCGCCCTCTGATTGGGCAGGCGGATCTAGAGTGACTGGAGCGCAGCAGCGGAGAATCACAGCAGCACAAACCCACTGCGCTCATGGCATCAAGGAGAATGGAGACCAAACCAGTCATTACCTGCCTCAAAACGCTGCTCGTCGTCTATTCCTTCGTGTTCTGGGTGAGTGACCCTCATTCATTAGCGTTTTTGAGCATTTAATGTTTCTGCGGCATGTTGTGAAGCCTTTAAAGTGATTTGTTACCATAATAAGGCGTTTGTTGCAATATTGCGCCACTGGAAAACAAGTGCATCTCCATCATGGCAGGGCTGGACCCCTCTGAGGCCACTGGAAACACGAATATGATTGTCACTGATTCTGATCAAGAATATGATAGACAATGTGCATTTCAAGTTAAATGATGAAAATATTAAAAACGCTGTCTTTTAGTTTTTTGATAATGTTGATGTTCATGATGATGTTGGACATGATTCATAATGCATTTATATTAATGTTCGAATAAGGTCATTTGCAGAGCATTATTCCTGATTAATTGAATATTAATGTCCAGAAATGGACATATGCACAGCATTCTAAATTGTTAATTGAATATTAATGTTCAAATATGAGCATATCCTGGACATTAATAATTATAATTTAAATATTAATGCCCAAATATGGACATAAGCTGAATATGATGAATCATAAATTGAATATTAATGACCAAACATGGACATTTGCTGAATATTATTGACCAAATCTGAACCACAGACATTTAAATTATAAATAAAATATTCATGTCCAAAAATGGACAGCTTCTAGACATTTAACATGTTTATTAGGGTTGCAGTGACCTTCATCTCTGTCATATGAAGCAAACCTCTGCATCCTCATTTTTTAGTAATGAACATGATGGCTGTTGAAGTCATTTGGATAGTAAGGGTTAACTGTGACATGGCACCGCCCCGGTAACGCTCGGTGTGTAATGACTGATCCAACTATCATTCGTTTGATTTTTTGATCTGATGAACAGACTAAGGCTGGGAATAGATACTTTGATTTGACTTTGATATAGGCAATATCTGCATATGTAGGCTACGTATTTGTATGTACGTTGAATCTTTTCAACATCATGTAGGCTAATGTTTGTTAATGACTAAGACAATATATTGTAAAGTGTTTTTGCAATAGTTTTGTGGGCGAAGTAAGGCAGTAGCCTGAAGAAATTATTTGTTAAGAATTAGATAAATGTTCAATTTTATCATAAATTATTCAAATAAGATGGGAAAATGGGCCAAATAATTGAGCACATGTTCTATTTGATGTGATTAGTAAGTGATGAATTACTGTACAATCAACACGATTCATTAAAATCTTCTGCATACCAATTTGTCCTCAGATGTCAATTTAAATCTCATGTGATTTTAACTAAGAATACAACCAAATATTTAAGAAATGTGAAAGTTTAGGAATTGAAAAACCCATTGCAATCTGAATATTTGATGATTGTCTGAGGGAATTTTGCATTGACGGGTTATATTGCTTTTATTTTTCTTGATTGAGTCCTTTGTGAGATTTTCAGGTTCATAGATTGCATTATTTTTTGGGCTTCAAATGACTCTTTAAATGTCAACTTGCATATAGTCAGACAATAATGATGCATGATGGGAAATTCCAGAAATGAACATTGAAACAGGGGTCAAAATTGTTATATTGCACTCTGTGTTGTATCTGATTGTACCTGTTTTGAGCTGAAGCCGTGTTTCTTCACAGGAGTCTGGGCTTCAGATCTCATGTAGATCTCATCTCTAAACGCTCTGGGTTTGTGTCAGTAGGTAACCGTCTCCATCACATTTCCTTCTGTGCTCACTGGAGCTTCATTAATGCAGTGTGGCACATTCGCCACCAACCAGTGGCTGTTTAGCTCTCTGCCCATCTGTAATCCCGCTCGGTACAGTGATTCGGTGCCTGACCCAAATTTAGGCCGTCTGGACCGTAACGCAGTGTATTTCTACTGTAGACCTCAGAGTAGACGCCATATTTGTTTGACAAAAACAATACGTCGAGTTCTGCCTCTCATAGCCTCATTTTCATTCAGGTTAAATATGATTTAAAATGTATAAATCCATTTAATCAAGAATCAAACTCATAGGAGTGAATTTGCGAAACAATTTTGCAGTTATGCAAGTAGTATTTCAGCATTTTATGTTGAATACATTGTGTCATTTACGTTGTATGTTAAGTTCTGCCTCTCATAGTCTCGTTTCCATTAAAATGAAATCCAAACTGTCTATTATGACTAAAGTTTGTACAGTCTGAACCTTTTAATCTAGAATCAAACTCGTAGGAAAACAATTTAGCACTTTCGCAAGTAGTACATAAGCGTGAAGCATTATAAACAGACATACACTGAATTGTGAGTCGTTCGTAACTATTTACGAACGACTCACAATTCAGTTGATTTCTGAGTTCTGACATTTCTGATGCACTGAAATAGTGTACTTTTATTGCTTAATCATCATTTTTCATCACAAATACGCCTCCTCGTTTTTTATATAATTGCGCAAAAACGCAGTAATTTTTTTGGTACATTTATGTACATTTCCTCATTATGGCATCAAATGTCTGAAGTATGATCTAAAACGTCTAGTATGACTAACATTTTAACTGTTTAATCAAGAATCAAGCTCACAGGAGCGAATTCGCTACAAAATTCAGCACTTTCGCAAGTATTTCTGCGCAAACCCTTGTCTCTTATTCACAAACGACTTACAAATCAGTTTACGTCTGCATTAAATGCAGTAAAATAACATACTTTTAAGTAATTGTATTATTTTTTTTTTCAGCACGAAAATGCCTCATTTTCACGCTACGTAATTGCACGATTTGGCTGAGGCATTCATTTTTTTGTTTAAAAGAGATATTTAGGCTATATATATTTCCTAGTAATTATGGCAGCAGTAATTTGTCAAATGATGGAGAAGAGCGTTATCTCTAATATATATTTGGAAAAGATGCGATTATTTAACTGCACTTTGGCTTTTTAAAGAGACGAATCAGGTGCAACCAAACATGGGAGCAAAGTCTTTAAACAATTTCGTCAAATGTGTTATCCAGAATATATATGAAACATATCCAGAAGCATGTGCATTTAAGTACACTTTGAGTATTAAAACAGACGAATCAGTATCGTTTGGTTAGATGTTTTGGCTCACTTGTGTTTGTTGTAGTTTTTTGTATTTGTTGTACTTGTTTCCAAAGCAACTTGTAGCTAATTTAATGGGTACATTTCATAAGCATTTACGTTCATTCTTTCAAATAACTTTCAAATGGAATAATTATGCAGTTTAAAAGAACATTTGAGAACATTTCAGGTGAGCAGTTTCTGCGTTATTATCTACGTTATTAGCATCACTAAACTGAATTGGGCACTTGCAGAACAGCTGAACACAAATGTTACAAATGAGCTTTGAAATTCACGTTGTGTTGAAAAAGGGGGCGAGCGAGGGCGTAATTGAAGCGAGATGTGAAGTTAGAGGAAATTAGATGGAGAGCATGTGAGTGACAAATGAAAATGGAGTAGGTGTCATTTCTCCGTTCACCCGTCAGCTGTTCTGGACCGGGTTGGGTTCATTCTGTTCGTCTGAACACAGACAGACGGAGGGCTGTGTGTCCTGCTGTTGACCCTCACAAACACATTCACACTCTCTGTTCTCCCAGAGGCAGATGGGAATAGACCAACAGGCCTGAGAAAAAACAAGCCGAATATAGCGCAAAAAATCGCGCGAATATGAACGTGGTTTTGAGCAGCTCGTCAGTGAACAACGGCTCTGTGTAGTTAATGCTGCTCAATGTGAAAGCCCGCAGGTGATGGAGATTTACCGCTGATTACAGAACCGGCTTTACTGATAAGATGCGCGTTAAATATCGCATGCGATTTATCGTGCAGCCCTAGCCGAATATGAAGCAGACGACATCGGCGCCTGTTGCTTTGAACGAAATAACTAGTGCATTTCATACCCGGAACCAAATATTTAAGAAATGTGAAAGTTTAGGAATTGAAAAACCCATTGCAATCTGAATATTTGATGATTGTCTGAGGGAATTTTGCATTGACGGGTTATATTGCTTTTATTTTTCTTGATTGAGTCCTTTGTGAGATTTTCAGGTTCATAGATTGCATTATTTTTTGGGCTTCAAATGACTCTTTAAATGTCAACTTGCATATAGTCAGACAATAATGATGCATGATGGGAAATTCCAGAAATGAACATTGAAACAGGGGTCAAAATTGTTATATTGCACTCTGTGTTGTATCTGATTGTACCTGTTTTGAGCTGAAGCCGTGTTTCTTCACAGGAGTCTGGGCTTCAGATCTCATGTAGATCTCATCTCTAAACGCTCTGGGTTTGTGTCAGTAGGTAACCGTCTCCATCACATTTCCTTCTGTGCTCACTGGAGCTTCATTAATGCAGTGTGGCACATTCGCCACCAACCAGTGGCTGTTTAGCTCTCTGCCCATCTGTAATCCCGCTCGGTACAGTGATTCGGTGCCTGACCCAAATTTAGGCCGTCTGGACCGTAACGCAGTGTATTTCTACTGTAGACCTCAGAGTAGACGCCATATTTGTTTGACAAAAACAATACGTCGAGTTCTGCCTCTCATAGCCTCATTTTCATTCAGGTTAAATATGATTTAAAATGTATAAATCCATTTAATCAAGAATCAAACTCATAGGAGTGAATTTGCGAAACAATTTTGCAGTTATGCAAGTAGTATTTCAGCATTTTATGTTGAATACATTGTGTCATTTACGTTGTATGTTAAGTTCTGCCTCTCATAGTCTCGTTTCCATTAAAATGAAATCCAAACTGTCTATTATGACTAAAGTTTGTACAGTCTGAACCTTTTAATCTAGAATCAAACTCGTAGGAAAACAATTTAGCACTTTCGCAAGTAGTACATAAGCGTGAAGCATTATAAACAGACATACACTGAATTGTGAGTCGTTCGTAACTATTTACGAACGACTCACAATTCAGTTGATTTCTGAGTTCTGACATTTCTGATGCACTGAAATAGTGTACTTTTATTGCTTAATCATCATTTTTCATCACAAATACGCCTCCTCGTTTTTTATATAATTGCGCAAAAACGCAGTAATTTTTTTGGTACATTTATGTACATTTCCTCATTATGGCATCAAATGTCTGAAGTATGATCTAAAACGTCTAGTATGACTAACATTTTAACTGTTTAATCAAGAATCAAGCTCACAGGAGCGAATTCGCTACAAAATTCAGCACTTTCGCAAGTATTTCTGCGCAAACCCTTGTCTCTTATTCACAAACGACTTACAAATCAGTTTACGTCTGCATTAAATGCAGTAAAATAACATACTTTTAAGTAATTGTATTATTTTTTTTTTCAGCACGAAAATGCCTCATTTTCACGCTACGTAATTGCACGATTTGGCTGAGGCATTCATTTTTTTGTTTAAAAGAGATATTTAGGCTATATATATTTCCTAGTAATTATGGCAGCAGTAATTTGTCAAATGATGGAGAAGAGCGTTATCTCTAATATATATTTGGAAAAGATGCGATTATTTAACTGCACTTTGGCTTTTTAAAGAGACGAATCAGGTGCAACCAAACATGGGAGCAAAGTCTTTAAACAATTTCGTCAAATGTGTTATCCAGAATATATATGAAACATATCCAGAAGCATGTGCATTTAAGTACACTTTGAGTATTAAAACAGACGAATCAGTATCGTTTGGTTAGATGTTTTGGCTCACTTGTGTTTGTTGTAGTTTTTTGTATTTGTTGTACTTGTTTCCAAAGCAACTTGTAGCTAATTTAATGGGTACATTTCATAAGCATTTACGTTCATTCTTTCAAATAACTTTCAAATGGAATAATTATGCAGTTTAAAAGAACATTTGAGAACATTTCAGGTGAGCAGTTTCTGCGTTATTATCTACGTTATTAGCATCACTAAACTGAATTGGGCACTTGCAGAACAGCTGAACACAAATGTTACAAATGAGCTTTGAAATTCACGTTGTGTTGAAAAAGGGGGCGAGCGAGGGCGTAATTGAAGCGAGATGTGAAGTTAGAGGAAATTAGATGGAGAGCATGTGAGTGACAAATGAAAATGGAGTAGGTGTCATTTCTCCGTTCACCCGTCAGCTGTTCTGGACCGGGTTGGGTTCATTCTGTTCGTCTGAACACAGACAGACGGAGGGCTGTGTGTCCTGCTGTTGACCCTCACAAACACATTCACACTCTCTGTTCTCCCAGAGGCAGATGGGAATAGACCAACAGGCCTGAGAAAAAACAAGCCGAATATAGCGCAAAAAATCGCGCGAATATGAACGTGGTTTTGAGCAGCTCGTCAGTGAACAACGGCTCTGTGTAGTTAATGCTGCTCAATGTGAAAGCCCGCAGGTGATGGAGATTTACCGCTGATTACAGAACCGGCTTTACTGATAAGATGCGCGTTAAATATCGCATGCGATTTATCGTGCAGCCCTAGCCGAATATGAAGCAGACGACATCGGCGCCTGTTGCTTTGAACGAAATAACTAGTGCATTTCATACCCGGCCAGTTTAGATTGTATTTCACATGTTAACATGCTGCTATTTGTGGAGAAGTTCTAACACCTTGAGTTAACCAGACACGACGCAGCACGTTTCCAGCGTCAAGTCATTTTTATGTCCTCACTGAAAGCAAAAATGTTTAAAAGTGGCACAGCTAATCATAACATGTTTGATGGTAATGTTATGTTCACGTCATGTTGGAATTAACATAATTGCTAGTTTCCAACTAGCAAAAATCTATTATGTCAAATTCATGATTACAAGTTGAAAGGTCATTGAGCTTCAGTTTCACAAGTTAAAAAAGAGGTGGTTGTTGGCTAACTCCACATATTCCTGTTTTATATGTTGTTTCATTATAGGCAACATTATGTGGTGTGTTATCTTGTTATCTTAAGTGAAGTTGGAATTTGGAGCAAAGTGATTTTTATTGTGTGCGGAGCTTGCAATTAACAACAAAATTGAAAACGAGCATCACAAATTGGTGTCACTTGTTGCTGTAAACTGTATTTAGTGTTGTATACTCTTTAAAAAAATAAAAGATTAAGGTTCTTCATTGGCATTGATGGTTCAGTGAAGAACGTTTAACATCCATAGAACTAGGGATGTGCGCTAAGACTAATTTCAAAGTCGTTTAAATGGAAATTTTGTAAGTGACTAGTCTGAAAGTAAGAAACCCGTCAAAAACATTGTGTGTATATGCGATCCATTTGAAATACCTAATCTATGAACCAGAAAGTTAAATAACTCTTTATTATTCGAGGTGTATCTAACCGTTAAAAGAGCGCTACGGGACACACAAATCGTATTTGCGATACACAGTGTGGACAGTCAGTCATCTAGATTGGATTCCAATCGGATATGCACAAAAATCAGATTTGGGCTGGCAGTCTGGACAAGGCTAAAAGCACGTACTGAATGAAAATGCAGATTCACTCTCTGACATTATGTGGAGCTTTTGGACAAGCATAAATACAGCGGTTACCCCTGTAAACAAAACAGCGTTGATAAATTTGATTAAGTATTTTATTAAGCATTATACAGAGATAACATGAAAAAAAAAATGTCAACGAAATCTTTCTGAAGAAATTCAGTCCCCATTCTTTCATAATGTTTCCTCCTTGAAACCGGTAAATACACTCCTTGCTGGTCTTCCAAGCGGACGTTTCTGAGCAGGTATTGAGTGACATGCAGTTGGATTTGAAACTAAATGTTTTTTATGAAGGTAGAATGATGTCAAAAAGATTTGCATACGCAGGGTAATATTTGTGGAAGTGTACATAAGACTGTAAGCATAAATTAAATTTGCATGCGCAAGAGAAGCTTTGTAAAGGTGTAAATCGCGTTTCAAACGCAAGAAAAAATTAACCAATCAGATAAGAGTAAATGGAGAGTCAGCGAGAGGCTCTAGTCAGCGAGATGTACACTTCCACAAATATTACCCTGCGTATGCAAATCTTTTTGACGTCATTCTACCTTCCTAGTTTTTCATTTTCAAACCTTTTAATGAGTAGAAATAGAGTTTTTACGTTTTTGCGGTATCCATAGTGATAACCAGTTAGAATTAAATAAAAGAATGGTTAATAGCAAAATTTTGACACATAACTTGACAAAAGTGAAATTATTTGACCAAAATATTATTATTATTAACTGACTATCAGCATTTTTAAATAACTTTTTCACTGTTACATTTCAGATCTTGCTTTTCTACTACAGTCTGCACAAAATTTATTCAAACCTTTTCTAATCCCTGGTTTAAACACTGATATTATCTAGAGATACAGAAAAAAACCCTCATGTGTTCCCCATGAGAGAAATCTGAATCTCTAGATCTTAAATTAGCATCAGGATTGCAGTACATTCATTCAGTTCAGATTTCAATGCAGTAGACATTATTAAAGCTTAGGATGTAAGGTAACACCTCATGCCACCTTTCCTCTATGTGCATTTGATTGGGCAAGACTCTCTCATAGTAAGAATGCCTTGTTTTTCCCTGAAAACTTGACAAATTCCCAAAGTATGCTAATAAATGGTAATGAATGTTCTTGAAAGATAGATCATTGGCAAGTTTGCTGCAATAAATGCTCTTTACTGAATCACAATCTTGGGGAGCTTTTTATTGACAAGTCAGTTTGATTGATTGAGCGTGTAATGTTGTTCCCGTCGGTTTCGTCAGCTCTGGATGTGACAGGATGACTTTGCAGATACATACCAATGGCATGTGTCTATGAGAGTTCCCAGCATCTTAAAATAGCTAGCCTATGGGACACATGAGGAATCCTGTTCTTATTCTTACTAAACTGTGTGTGTGTGTGTATATATATATATATATATATGTATGTATGTATGTATGTATGTATGTATGTATATATTATATTTGTTCTCTCTTTTTTTTTTATCTAATATTTAATCAGGAAAATGTGACAACATTAAGTGTAACAAGGCCTATATATATATGTGTGTGTATATATGTATATGTATATATATGTATATGTATGTATATGTATATGTATATATATATACATATGTATATATATACATATGTATATGTAAATATATACATATGTATATGTATATATATGTATATGTATATATGTATACATATGTATATGTGTGTATATATGTATGTGTATATATATGTATATGTATATATATGTATATATATGTATATGTATATATATGGATTTTTTGCGCAGCTCGTCATTGAACAACGGCTCTGTGTAGTTAATGCTGCTCAATGTGAAAGCACGCAGGTGATGGAGATATATATATATATAAAATGGATCGACACATCGATCAAATGCGATGCAGTGTATCGAAGCAACGCGTAAGAAATCGACTGTTATTGTGTCATAAGATTACTGGTTTTATATATGACTTGATTTTTGTCTAATTATTTATATTTCTTTATTATAAAAAAAAAATAGTCTAGGCCTATTTTTTTGGGGAACATGATATGGAAATTTCAGATAAATGTTCATGTTATATATTTCGGTTGTATTTGTGAGTTAATAAAAATTTAGCTGGTTGTGTAAAATAGGTACATAATATCATGATATCGATATATCGATCGATATCCTCCTGAATCGAATCGTATCATAATCCTATCGTAGAATTTTTTGAGGTATCAACAAATATCATATCGCTGGGTATGAGAATCAATATCATATTGTATCGTGATGAACTGTCTGATTTACACTACTCTAAATATATGTATATATATATTAGTGCTGTGTTCGATACATCGATACGACAATGTATCGTCACAAGATATTTGACGATACGAGTATCGATACAGCTGTCCCTGTATCGATATTGTGGCACGTGTGCAGCAGTGGACCGCGCTTAATTTGAATACAAGAACAACGTTTAAAACGGAGTAGAAAAGTGCAAGGTTTCTAAAAAATAATGAATAGAGCATAATATATAGGCTACAACAAGGTTTAATCTGGCCGCAGAGGAACACAACCGAGGTTGCCTGATATAAACAGACGTAATCCCCGAAACAGAGCTTCCCACTTGTGCAATACGGAAGTATCTGCTAAGTATGCTACTTATCTTTGTCAACCTGGCAACCCTGTGTACGTGCGGTTGCTTTCTGAAAACACTGGTTATCTTGCAGTTTAGCGATCTCCACTTCAATATTCTATTCTCAGAAAAGTGTAATTCATCAATTGTTCATTTATGAGAGAGATAGAGAGAGAGAGAGGCTGTGTATGTATGAATTACATAAAAAAATGTTAAAAAGTGTCTTACAAACACATTAATTGATAGACTGGAGTGGTGTGGATTACTTGTGGATTATTGTGATGTTTTTATCAGCTGTTTGGACTCATTCTGACGGCACCCATTCACTGCAGAGAATCCATTGGTGAGCAAGTGATGCAATGCTACATTTCTCCAAATCTGTTCCGATGAAAAAAGAAACTCATCCATATATTGAATGGCCTGAGGGTGAATACATTTTCAGCAATTTTTCAATTTTGGATGAGCTATTCCTTTAAGAATCCTTTAGTGATGCACTGGAAAAAATGTTTCATTCATCCAATTAAAAAATTTAGGGTAATGATTCACATCTGTATTTTTTAACTTGAGTCAATGAAAAATAAATAACTTGCCCTAAACAATATTTTCTATGTCTATGAAAACTATTTTATAAAACCTGGCACAAAGTATATTTTTCTTGTTGAAGAAAGTCAATTAATTTAAATTCTATTTTTGATCCAAACAAAAAAATATAGATTTAATCAAAACAAAAATTCTCATAAGAAATTTATTTTTATAGTTTTTATAGACAGAACATATTGTATAGGGCAAGTTATTTATTTTTCATTGGCTCAAGTTAAAAAATATAGATTATATAGATGACATAGAAAATATTGTTTAGGGCAAGTTATTTATTTTTCATTTGCTCAAGTGAAAAAATATAGATGTGAATCATTACCCGACATTTTTTTAATTGGATGAATGAAAACATTTTTAGTGTAATTTCCAAGTTAAATCTATATCAGTTGTTTTATTTTTCCAATTTGTTAAAGCTAGAAAATTAAGAAAAAAAGCAAACAAATAAAGGAACATTCATGCAATTTTCTGTTTTATTTTAATTCAATTCCAAATGTTCATTTAAAAACACCACAAAACATGAATTTTTTATCTGAAAACATTTCCCCATAAAACATGAAAAAACTAGTTTAACAAACTAACATAAAACAGTTTATCTCAGAATCACAACAAACGGCATCAAAACTATATGGTTTTATTCCACTCTGAGTTCACAATATTGGCAGTACTGAATTTTAGGTGCTAACTCACCTTTTCCGAGGTTGAGCATTACCTACTGAATAAAATATAAAGTTCTTTTCAAGCACTTAGTCCAGGTACAGAGCATAAATCAGTCTGAAAAAATGGACATAGAAGGCCTGAGATCGGTCGGTTCATCCATTACAAAGTTTTCTTCCAAGATGATTCCCACTAGGGATGTAACGATTCATTCAACTCATGATTCGATTCGATTCACAATTTTTTTTTTTACAAAATGAGATTTAAGACAAATTATAAATTAAATGTGTCCTTTTATTATAGCTTAGACAAAATGCTGTATGTTTCTTTGTGAAATTGAAATATAACACTATAATAATATACTAATATAGCACTTGCATATTATTGCTCTTTTGTTGGTTTTGATTGCTTCTATTGTCCTCATTTGTTAGTCGCCTTGGATAAAAGCGTTTGCTAAATGACAAAATTTAATGTAAATGTAAATAACAAAACTAAATTGAAAATTTAAAACAAGCCCCAAATCAAATAAATAAGTAACACAAATAAAATAAATCTCTTCATATAAACAAACTAAGGCTTTGTCTGTGCTCTTTCCATTTAAAATTAGAGGCAACCACTGCATTTTAATCATGATCCAAACAAAGATGCTTTGGTTTTGAGACTCAACCATGTTGTAGCGCAAAAAAAAAAAGTATAATAATATTGCCATCAAATCATGTGCTCGTGCGACCAGCTGAGAAAGTTAGTTGCAAAAGAGCGACCAGTGGGAAGAATGA
>NW_015547737.1:131799-197326 GCF_001515605.1 Sinocyclocheilus anshuiensis
TTGAGGATTCTTACTGGAGTCTGTCTTGTCAGCTGCATCCTAACAGAGGAAGAAACAGATCGATAAAGACATTATCAAGTCAGTTAGATAATGCTGTTGTCAAATACTCAAGATCATATGCTGTGTTCACATCATGTTCTACTTAGAGCTGTTCATGTCCTTGGACCGGGAACTGTGCGTTTCTATGGCAACACTATCCATGCCAAAATTAATCTGCAGCAGTCAGGTACAGTGGTCATGTGGTACAAGTAGAAGCTCTCAGAAAATTCTTCATGAGTTCTACAAGGACATGAATTCTTTTTCCAAGTTGGAATATTATAATTAGGGCAAATACAACACGGGATGAATGCACTTATACGTACCTGGTTTACTGTAAAAAGAGCTGGACTTTGGGTGATGTCAGGCTTGTCGTTGATAACTTTTCTGTGAAGAGCAAATATTAAAGTTACAGTCTTTATAAGTGCACCTGACTAAAGGGTTTACATTTAATTGTGCAGCGTGCCAGTCAATAAAGTGATCCTCCTCATCCTCCTGATCCTTCTCCTCTCAGTTAACCCACATGACGTACTGCTGCTCTGGAGTTTTGCTGTGAGGTGGCATAAGTGTACATTTTAGTGCATACAGTAATTTAAATGTATGTACATGCCTGATGTGAACAACGACATTGTTTCGTTCTTGTATAACTTCTATGTTTGAACATAGAGACAGGGTTTCACAGACAGGGCTTAGCTTAAGCCAGGATTAAGCCTTGGTTAAATTAGGATATTTAAATAACTTTTATAAAAATGCCTTAAGAACTTTACTGGTGTGCATCTTGAGACACTACAATGGCACTGACATATTTTAAGATGTGTCAGTACACAACATCGAGTGAAAAAGGAAAAGACAAAAATAATCTCAGTTGATCTCGCTGGTCCGGGGTTCAAGCGCGGTTTTGTCCGCTGCAGGTGCGGGAGAAAACTAGCTAGCTAACGGATGAGAAATGTCCCGTCGTTTAGACAAACAACAATTTTAACCGATAACAAACAATCTCTCGAGGAAAAGAAAGAGCGAAAAAAGGTAAATGGCGGAAAATAACGTCCATACACCTAACTTATCTAAAACAAAGTTTCCACCTTCTCATCCACAGCTCATTGAATTCACACACAATCACGGTGACAAAATGGTGTCGTTAACTGACTCGCAGCAGCACCAGTGTGAGGAGGTGTGGTCATGATATAAATTTAATAATATGAGTTAATCTAACCTTGATATTTTACATTCGTCAAAATGTTTTGAACTAAAAAAATATTACTTGAAAAATAAAACAAATAATGTTAAATTTAATTGAAAGACAAATTATTAATTGGATGAAGTACTGCTTGAAAAATTTTTTTCAGTGTAGGGCTCACCCACAGCTCTGTAGCTCTTCTCTAAATGACTATGTTGATATTATCCAGCCCTGAATCCTATTAAAGGAAGCTTATGAAGACACTCATGACTCTCAGCTTACGAGGTGCTTAATCATGGTACCTGCTTGACATGCGAGGAGCATCAGAGACGTGTTTGTATCAAATTGCAAAACCTTAAATACACTGTATTTCTCTAATATTAACAATGAAAAAAGTCTCAAACCCCTAAATGGTTGAGAAATCAGTGTATTCCCAGTGTATTTCTGACATCTAGAACAGAAACACTTTTTCCACTGGGATTACCTTTCCCAGGAAACATGATCTTTACCTTTATTATCTGCATCAAACACTCATTGTGGTTTTGTGAATAGGAAGAGAACAAAAGCTAAAGGAGTGTCTGATTAATGCAGTTATTAGACCCTCTTAAATGGCAGGACCCATCAGAAAAGAAGCTTCAACATCTAATGGAAATGAAATTGAATTGAGATCTGATTGGTTCTGAGTGACTTTGTTGGGAAGGAAATTTGATTGAGGATTGCAAAGTCCAAATATCCCATGCTTGATTTGGAGTTAATGTGCAATGCATTCAGATGTTGATTCTGTACTGTACCTACTGTATTGTCCCGTTTGTGTGCGTGTTATGGGTTTGGCATTGTGTGTGTTGAGGGCGTTTAGTGGTGGATGAGAGCTTTTTTAGGTTAATCCTTGTCTGGATGTCTGAACCATACAGTCTGATTATGTGTGAATGGATGAGAAATCATAACTGTTAAATGTTGCTCCTGCCAACCTACCAAGAAAGCAAATGTGTCCTTCAGCAAGGAGTACACATTAAATTGTCCAAAAGTGATAGTAAAAGAAATATGGTTGAATGTTACAAATGGTGTCTATTTTAAATAAAAGTTGCCCTTTTGAACTTTCTATTTATTAAGGAATCATATTAAGCAGCACAACTGTTTTCAACATTGCTAATAATCAGAAATGTTTCTTGAGCAGCAAATCAGCATACTAGAATGATTTCTGAAGGATCATGTGACACTGAAGACTGGAGTAAAGATGCTGAAAATTCAGCTTTGGAATAAATTACATTTGAAATTATATTCAATAGAAAACAGCTATTTGGAAAGTCTCTCTCGTCTGCATTCCTGGAATATTCCCAATTAGTTCCCAGCTGTGGAATTTAAAGGTGACTGGAATTGCTGTCTTAAGGTCCTTGAATGACACCATGAACAGTTTTACACAGGCCTGCTAATGAAAGAGATGCTATTATTAGCCGCTAGCTTGAGTCGTGGTGCTAGATGCTTGTGTTTGCATTGTTTTGACATGGTGATTAGTAGCTTTACGCTCATGGGGAAAGGTATGCTAATTTTTTACTTTCAAATTATTAATTTTATATTAGTTATGTTGTATAACTTTAAGCATGCTAGGAACTCCTGAGTTGTAGACTAGCAGTTAGAATGCGTGTTCTGACACATTGAGCCAGTGAGAAACAAGTTTGAGTCTAATATTTCCTTATCCTGGATTTAATCTAGATTTGTATCTTTTCTGATGAATTGTGAGCAGTGCTAGCCTGTAAAAAACACAATGCTAGTATGGGTGCCTACAGAGCATTATGCTATTGCTAAGGTCTACTAAATGGATTTTAGTACATTTGCTAAGCAGGTGCTAGAGTGTTTTTGATGGTTGCTAAGTGGTTGCTTACTGGTCAAAGCCAAAAAGAGACCAACTAATCCAATTGTTCTTGTTTCAAGCGTAAATTGAACAAAAGTTTGTGAAGTAATTTGCTAATGATGATTTCTCTTGTGATATTGAAGTGCACTTTAGCGTACTTAAAAAAAAAAAAAAAACACTTTATTACGAAAATAATATACTTTAAAAGAATATATCTAAGTGCAAAATTTTTGACATACTTAAATAGGACTTAACATCTTACATCTTTATTCATAATTTCATAATTCTGTTGCTTTGAAATATGGTTGAAGTGTACTGAAGTGTGTACTGAAGTGTACTGTTAAGTGTGTGCTTAAGTGTGTTAATAAACAGTCATTATAGTGTACTCATTTTAAGTACACTTAAGTGGCTTTTGATTCATTAATATTGTCTGCAAGTGCAGTTTATTAAAAATGTACTTTTAAGCTTTGAAGTACACTACAAATGCACAATCAGTACAATTAAGCACACTTCTTTTTCACAAGTTTTATAGTTTTAAGGATGTTTAGGTACATTTTTCCTTGTTGCTAGGGTGTTCTAAATGGTTGCTAAGGTTGCTATGTGGTTGTTTACCGGCCAAAGTCAAAAATAGACTAACTGCTTCCATTGTTGTCCTTGTTTCAAGTGTAAATCAAACAAAAAATTGTGAGGCAATTTGCTAATGAAGATTTCCTTTGTGAAAAATAAATGTTTCATCATACAAAGTACTAATTGCAGAAATAAAATACTTTAAAAATATATATTCTTAGGTGCAAACTGAATGTAATGTTTCTGGACACTGAATTGTGTTATTTACAATTATTTGAAAATATGTAATAGTTTAAATTTATATTAAATGCAATCATTTGAACTTTAGAGTACGTTTTGACAGTTAAATAGTTCATGTAATTTCATAATTATTTCTGTTGTCTTTAAAATATGTTTAAAAGTGTACTACCAAATGTAGTGACTGTGTACTTATGAGTGTACTTAAGTGTGTTAATAAACAAGTCATTATAGTATAACTCTTTTTAATACACTTAAGTGGCCTTTTATTTCAATAATACTATCTACAAGTACAGTTTTTTTTAATAAAAATATTTTTAAGATATGCACATTCAATACAGTTAAGTGTTCTTCTTTTTCACAAAGGTCTTCTTGTTTTAAGAATATTTAGATTTTTTCCCCCCTCAAAAACCAAAAATATTAGGGGACTAAATTTTTATAACAAAGTTATGTGTCGAAGTTTGTTACTTAGGGTTGTTAGTGTTAATGAGATGACAACTAAAATAGACAGTTCCCCCATTAGCGTTCTCATTTCCCGCTCTGTTAAACACAGATGCACTCTGGGAATACCAGTTGAGGGCCAAAATTCACTGTCTTTTATTTAGAAAAGAGCTATTTGTCTGTTTTTGCTTTAATTTTCCACCATTTCTCTGTTTTATCTATCCATACATCCATCTGTCGTTTCCCGCTAACCACCAAATACACAGTCAATTTAGTCTTGGACAGATCGCTCTGATTTAAGGCACCGGAGGCCTCCATTTCCCCGTCAGTTGACTCTGAATAATGAGACGGACCTTTCAGCCGCGAGACGGTGTCATAGAGACGCTGACTCTCGCTGGCCGTTTTCCCCCGACTCTGATCTAACATTTCTCAGAAACGGAGTGGGAGAGAATGAGGCTGAAAGGCCAGCGCCTCTGACAGCTGTAGACGGCCATTAAACGTGCGGCGGCCCGTCTAACCGACCCTCTCAGAACAAACAGCACTTATTGATGAGCCGCAGTGGATCATGATGATGTATGGCGCTCTAATGGCCGAGAGAGAGAGAGAGCAATGGAGTGGAAGACAAGGGAAAATTACCGGCTCAATCTGAGCTGACACAATTTAAGACCGCGTATAACAACAGCCGAAGGAAGAAGGGAAGAAAAACAAGCTGGATAATAAACCGGGATTTTATTTTACTTTATGCATTGTCAATCTTTTTGGGTTTAAAATTGAGCACTGCACTGTTTCTCGTGCACTGGAAAGATATAGGGAAGGTGAGCGAAAATGAGTGACTTTGATGACAACTACTGTGCATTGTGCATGAAAGGATTTCAAACTGGGGGCCCCAAAGGCCTCATAGATATTAAATTCTTTTTTGTTGTTATTTAATAAAAGAGGTTTTCAAACAATTTACAAAATTTACCTTTTTTTTTTTTAGGTATTTTTTATTTATTAATGTATTCATTAATGAAAGGGGTTTTCAAACAATAGGTGGCAACAACGATTTTTTTATTGTTATTTAATAAAAAGTGTTTTCAAATAGGGGTTCAAAAGGGAACCACTTTTTTTTTAATTTTTTTTAATGAAAAGGGGTTTTCAAACATATGTGAGGACCGCAAGGAGATCACAAAATTTTGACACTTTTTGTGTGTGTGTGTTTGTGTGTGTGTGTGTGTATAAAAAGGGTTAAATGGTTAAGTATATATATATTTATTTATTTATTTATTTATTTATTTATTTATTTATTTATTTATTTAATAAAAGGGTGCCCGCAAGTCTGGAGTGACTTACAAATTAGCTTAGGTTTTAACAGTAAAAAAAAAAAAAAAACATTTTAAAGACCTAATCATTATAATCAATAGTAGTATAAATTATATTTTAAATATTTTAATGTTAAACATTTTTAAATAAACAACAACATTTTACCAATTATAATCGTTTCTATTAGTTTTTTGTTAATAAATTAAACATTTAGATATTTGTTTTTATAAGAAAAATGAAATAACAGTTAACACACATCTGACGAAATGCTTCAATATGGCAAAGGTGACAATCTGCGGATCTTTTCTCATAGATGGACGTCATGCAGGAAGTGTCAGACTGAGTGCTTTGTTGTTCTGGGGTCTCTCTGTGTTTGTTGTCCTGGGCCCCCTGTGTGACCAGATGCTTTTCCCAGCTTGACTTTATGAGAGAAAGTGCCACAGCAACAAACTGTGACGTGACGCTCAGCTGTGTCTTGTGAGAACACTAAGAGTGTGTGTGTGTGTGTGTGTGTGTGTGTGTGTGTGTGTGTGTGTGTGTGTCACATAAAGGACTAGCATGTGTGTGGTGTCACCTGTTGTTTGGTGTGTGTGCCGTTCATGTGTCAAACTCTCACAGCCTGTTGATAGTGGGAGGGGAAGCATCGTGTATCAGCCAGACATCTAGGAGTCAGAGAGGAAGATTTCAACAGTGCTTGACACACTACTGTAACTTACACTGCGTAATGAGAACGGCATATCGAAAATAGCAGCTAGTGTGCTTTTGAAATTGTTGTTTATTTTTGGTAGTTCTGATATTAATGTTGTTGTTCAACCCCCTACGGACACCTTGGCAATTGAATCGCCATTGGCTAGTAAATTTTTTTGTTTACTCGCCAGACTGAAATACTATACTATATATATATAACCATGAACTTGGGACTGGTGCTGGTGGGTGCTTTTTTTGGTCATTCAGTGTTCCTGTAAAAAATTGGGAAAAAAAACCTAACAATAATACTGATAAGATATTATTATTATACAAATTCTACTAATAAGAACAATATAAAGCGCATCAAGGATTAACGAGCTTCTGGATTCGTTAATATTAATCAGGTCATGTGCGTTCGCTCGAACTGATTTGCTGAAATCTAAACAGGGACGATAATAGGTGAGCACCAGCCAATGAGATTGTCGTTTGCGCATTAGTTCCGCCCACTACTGGAAAACCCGGCATTTCTTAAAAGATGAAGAATTCCAAAGGAACTCAGTTATTTTGACAGGACAATAAAACAAAGAATATCGTTTACATGTATCACATCAATTCTGCATGTTATGTAAGACTCTCTCGCTCTCTCTCTCTCTCTCTCTCTCTCTCTCTCTCTCTCTCACTTTGCGCATGTGAGAGAAAGCGTCAGCGAGTCGTGCCTTCACACTAGAGTTTACGTTACGCCAAATTCACAAACACAGGTGCGCTGCACATCCATTGAGATGAAATGATAAATAGCACAGATCGCTTGATGGAGAGTGAAACTCTGAAGCGCTCAGTCAGAGTGTTCTGTGAGTGAAAATATATCTGTGCTAATCATATACTCAGCCTCCAACTCACACACTGACGAGTAAAATCTGAGAATTTATTAGCCAGTGGCTAATATTAGACATCATTTAGTCGCCCAGAGTGAAGATTTAGTCGCATATGCGAGTGATTTACTCGCAATGTAGAGGGTTGTTGTTTACGTTTTATTTTTATTTATTTAGTTATTTTGCTATTTATAAACCCACCGATTTTATTTTATTGATTATATTTATTTATGATTCTTAATTCTTGTCAAAATCTCTTTATTTTTGTTTTGTTTATTCATATACTGTATTTATTTAGGCTATGATCCCATTGATTTTAGTTTCAATTATTTTTATGATCCCCTTGATTTTATTTGGTTAGTTATGGTCCCACTGATTTTAGTTTTTTGTTTGTTTATGATCCTCTTAATTTGATGTATTTATTTAGTTGGCTATGATCCCCTTTATATATTTGTTTATGATCCTCTTTATTTTAGTTTATATTTATTTATGATCCCCTTTGTTTTATTTTTTAGTTAGTCATTTATTATTCCATTGTTTTTTTATTTATATATTATTTATGATCCCCTTGATTTTAACTTATTTATTTAATGAGTTATTTATGATCTCCTTAATATATTACTTTATTTATGATCCCTTTGATTGATTTATTAATTGATTTATGATCCCATTGATTTTAGTTTTAATATGCATTCATTTATGGTCCTCTTGATTTTATTTATTTATGTATGATCCTCTTGTGATTTTATTTGTATTTGTGCCTTTATGTACCTTTTAAAAAAAAAACAATTGTAAAACCCAGTTGGAAAAAAACCGTTAGAAATAAACTACTTATTTGTCGAAACTGTAAAAGACTATATTAAATTATTTGCGCACCACATAATTCATATTCTTAAGCTTATTCTTCACCATTTTGTGTGACGTCTGCTCTTCCTCTGTCTTTCCCAGCCACTTTTTAAAAGTGAGGACATTAAATACAAAAGCATAAAACTGATTATTTACAAAAACCACACATTTATGGGATGTGAGATATGAGGTATTGTTTAAATGATGACAGGCCTCACAGGTGAACATCTGTTGGTTTTGGCATTGATGGGTGGATTGAGATTACAGCGGGTTTTGGGATTCCTGTTGCCATGGATACAGATTTCTCCTTCAGCTGGATGACAGTGGAGAACGTTTGTTGTGCTCAACCATCTCGAAGTAGAAACATAGTGAAATGTACAGTTCCTGCTGGCTTTAGTTGATTGTGGCTGTTTGTGGGAACATCCTGCAGTGAAGGACAAATCTGATATTTTGATTGCAGTGGAATTAATGATCTGAAGCTTTGGGCTCAATAGTTATAACAGTTTGAAGGTCGGTGATTTGGACATTAATAGTGTGTAGAAAAAAAGCAGTCATCTTAATAGAAAGAAAAAATTAAAGTAAAAACTAAGCAAAACATTAAATTATTGTATTTACTAATTATAATTAGTTTTCCCTTTTTAAAATCTTTTTTATATTACAGTATTTAATTTTAGAACCATGTTGTTATTTTAATACCACACTAAATATTTTCAGTTATGTGGGGTGTGTGATTACAACAGTTTGGGGTCAGTGATTTTAATGGTCTGAAATTCTATTCTATTCTGTTATTTTATTTTATTTTTCAACCTTTTTTTTACACTACGTTTTGATCCCAGATTCTCAGTTTTAAAAAACCCTGATATTGTTTTATTAAAAACCCTGATATTTATTTTTACATCATTACCATTTTTTATTTATTTTTTTTGGACCCCAGTTTATAACTTCACATTTAACTCTTTGAAGCGTATCAATCGCACTCACATTATTAGACTTCAGCTGTTGGGGGTCAGTGGTTGATCTGTGGTTTTAATTAATTTTATTTTATAAATTAGAAATTATTTGCCTTTGTGATTTACTTATTTATTTATGATCCCCCTATACCCCAATTTAAAAACCCCTCACTAATTAAATTTTTTATCAAACCACAGATGTGATATTAAGCAAGAGAGAAGGATGCAGAGCCTGTAACTGTTCTGGTGCTAACTCTCTCTCTCTCTCACACACACACACACACACACACACTTGTTCCCTTTGAGCAGATTCAAGGCCACAGAACAACAGTAGCTTTGATCAGGCATTTGAAATGCAAAGAGCAGGATGGTTTTTCTCCTGCACTCTTGTTTCCTCTCGAGTCCCCTTTTCATCAAAATGTTTCTCTGTATCCCGCTCTCTCTCTCTCTCGCTTCTCTGTCTGCGGTGTGAGTCACACTCACTCCAGACACAGAGGAATGGAGAACAGCTACTTCCTGTCTGCAGCCGCATCTCTCTCTCTGATTTGATTAGCTTGATGGGTAAAATATTGTGAATATGCGTCAGTTAATCTGAGGCGTTGATGTGTTTCCTTCTCTCCTGAGGTTTGTTTACCCGTAATTTAAATTCAGTCTGATGTAAAAATGAACGTTTACTTACCAGTTTGATTAATAAGCAGATATTTGGGCATTTTAACCTGCTAATTGATATAAATATTTATATTTTAACTAGTATTTCAGACTTTATGATGTGAAGGTGTTAAACAGTCGAGTTACTTGGGGGGAAAAACGACCTACGTTTCAAGATATTCTTATTATGAAAATGTATAAGCTATTTCATTTTAAATATTCATTTTAAATATTAGATGATATTGAATTCAAAATGTTTTTGTTTACGTAGTTTATTTCACAAAAACTGAACAATAGATATGTTTCCATAAAAATATGTGAATTTAAATGAAGGAAAATTAAATCTGAATATAATACTTTCTTTGGATGTTGTCTGGTTGTTTTTTTATATAAAACTTAATACAACTAATATAAAAATTGAATATAATATTTTGTTGTATTTTTTGTTGTTCATATAAAATGTATACATGTTTAATGAAAATGAAATAAAAATATAATGGTTTTTGTTGTTCATATAAAAATAATATAATCAATAGAAAATAAGAAATAAAAAACAATATAATACTTCAGTTTTTTATTGTTTTTCATTGTTGTTCATATAAAATAAAAATATAGAGTATAATACTTTATTTTTGTAGTATATTGTTTGGTTTTGTTGTTAATATAAAATGATTAAAAAATTACATCAATACAACATAACTTTGTTGTATGTTTTGTTTTTGTTGTTCATGTAAAAATTTATTAAAAAAATAGATTAAATAGAATACAATAATTTTTATTATATATTATTTCGTTTTTGTTGTTTATATAAAAAATATAACAATAAAATATAATACTTTCTTTTGTTGTATATTGTTTAGTTTTTGTTGGTCATATACAAGTGAATACAAAAATATATTACTCAGGAAAATAGGAAAAATTGTAATAAAATGTAGTTGGATCTTTTCTGTACTTTATTGAGCGTATATTATAATACCAGTTTCTAGTTGTTTATTTGTTTCCTTATTTACTTCTCATGAGTGTTATTATTGTCTTTTTCCTGTATCATTTCTGTTAATTCTTGTTGTGGTAGAAAGGATGGGATGGCGTAAAATGAGCTAAAACTGCTTACTGAACTAGTTACTGTTACTGTAGTTACTGTAAACGTTGTTGTAAATAGTCATTGTTCATGTTAAAAAAAAACAATCATTTAAAAGTGAAAGTTGTAACCACTGCGTAAAGTGAATCCTCACTCCACTTGCTGATTTATGCCAGCCGTTGCTCCCTGATTCTTAATATTTACTGAAAAAAAATGCATATTTGATAACTCCACAGGAAAGCATAGAATTTACATGTCACTATGGAAACGTTGCCATGACACCCACCTCTTCTGCTGTCATTGAGCATTTTCCTCGATGACGAGAGCTGTAATAGATTTTTTTCTCTTTTTTATTTAAGCTCTAAATTGTCTATAACTCACGAGGCGTCGCTGATATCAAAGACGAACACCGCTGAGCCGCATCAATTTGAGATTCGTTTGAAGAAATGAACGCTTCACATTGCGTTAGCAGACAACTGTGCGTGTCAGGGATAGAAAGCGTCTCCTAACTGAGACGTTCAGAAACGTGTGGATCCTGTTTAATATCGGCTCTTTGTGGGTAAAATGAAAAACCAATGACATATAAATAGGCTATATATATATACAGTGGGTACGGAAAGTATTCAGACCCCCTTAAATTTTTCACTCTTTGTTATATTGCAGCCATTTGCTAAAATCATTTAAGTTAATTTTTTTTCCTCATTAATGTACACACAGCACCCCATATTGACAGAAAAACACAGAATCGTTGACATTGCGCAAAAGGTCGTGGGTTCGATTCCCAGGGAACACGTACACTGGTAAAAAAATGTATAGCCTGAATGCACTGTAAGTTGCTTTGGATAAAAGCGTCTGCTAAATGCATAAATTATTATTATTATATATGCTAGCAACACCATGGTCATGGGTTTGATTCACAGGGAATACATGAACTGATAAAACCTCTGAAAGAAAGTGCATTAGTAGCTTTGAAAGTTTGGTGAAGTGATCTCAAAGGTTATCTTGGGTAACAGGGTTTTATGCGTCTTTATTTAACAGACTGCTGGCTAAGACAGACAGACAGAGAGAGAGAGAGGATGACAGACGTACTGATGAATAATTTATATTCTTCTGCTCGATAAAACATTTTCTTCTGCCAGCCTTCACACAGAAAACACAAGTTCCGGTCCTCTGTGCAGTTTTGCGTCATGATGTGTATATAGCGGATGGCTGGTCATTTCTCTCACTTTTTTTCTGTTCTTTTGATTTGTTGCGTTGCATTGTCTCCGTCCTTCCAAGAACATCTGGGTGAATCTCACGAAATGGCTAATTTTTCATCCTAAAAACTAGGGCTGCACGATAAATCGCATGCGATATTTAACGCGCTCGGAAGAAAGCTATGAAAAGTTATGTAATGAATTATATTTTATTTAAAGAAAATGAAGCCTATTTTTAGAGGGGAAAAAATTATATTTATTTGCATTAATAATAATAATAATAATAATACATTTTATTTGTAATGCACCGCTTCTACACTCAAGGCGCTACAACAGTATAAAACAACAATAAAAGAAACAACACTACTCCATAACAACAATCACAATGACAACACAATAACAACAATGGCAACAACAACTGTAAGATTATAACGTAAAAGCTTCACTAAAGAGATATGTTTTGAGTCATTTCTTAAAACAATCAAAAGACGGAGCATTTCTAATAGGAAAAGGCAAAGAATTCCACAACCTGGGAGCAATACAAGAGAATGACCTCCCACCCATAGTTTTGAGTTTACAACAAGGCTGGTACAGAGTAAGAGAACCAGCAGGGCGGAGAGATGGTGTAGACACTGTGACCAAATTACAAATATACTCTGGGGCCAGCCCATGTACTGCTTTATAGGTTAAGATAAGAACTTTAAAATCAATACGTGATTGAACTGGAAGCCAGTGTAGTTGAGAAAGCACAGGAGTGATATGACTGCGGGATGGTGTGTAAGTTAAAACACGAGCAGCTGAATTTTGCACATATTGCAGCCTCAGAAAAGGAATGCCTAGAAATTTCTTTGTAATGAATTCTTGCATAAATTCTTCCACTCAGCTGTTGTCGTCAGTTTTGCAACATGCAAATTATTATTTATGATGTTATCACAGGAGTGATATGACTGTGGGATGGTGTGTAAGTTAAAACACGAGCAGCTAAATGTTGCACATATTGTAGCCTCTTAATCATATTTGCAGGTAACAGGTTATAAAGGTGTGAATAAGCCTTTCTGCATCAGGCATAGAGTGAAACGGTTTTATACGTGCAATATTCCGAAGAAAGCTACTTTAGTAACATTCTTAAAATGAGTGACATGTTAAAAGTCAGCTGTGCATCAAAAATCACACCCAAATTCCGCACCTGTACAGAAGGGAGAATCTGGCACTCATCCACTGTAAGTTTAAAATTACTACATCTATTTACAGTAGTTGAAGTGCCAATCAGAATAAGTTTTTGAACAGTTTAACTGTAGGAAGTTCTGTTTCATCCAGACCTGTATTTCCAGTAAACAAGCAGATAAAGTTGAAAGTGCTAGTGTAACATCAGGTTGAGTACTAATGTAAATCTGGGTATCATCTGCATAGCAATGATAACCCAGACCATACTTTTGAATAATCTGCCCAAGAGGCAACATATAAATGCTAAAAAGAGTAGGACCCGATACTGACCCCTGAGGGACGCCCTGCTGCAATGGAACAGTCAGAGGTCTGTTTGTACCAGAATAAATCATTAAGGTAATTAGAACGATATTTTTATTTTACATTATGGTAATGATGGTATTTATTTGGTATATTTATTGGTATTTATTTATTTGTTTGTTTGTGTATTTGTTTATTTGTGTTATGAAATTACAATTATATTTTATTTTTGCATTATGGTAATGATATTTATTCATTTATTTATTTGCCTTATGTAATTAGCATGATATTTTTGTTGCATTATGATAGTGATGGTATTTGTTTATTTGCGTTATGGTAATTAAAATGATGTTTTACATTATAGTTATTTGTTTATTTATTTGCATTATGATCATTTGAATAATTTTTTTCTATTGTGATGATGACATTTAATTATTTATTTATTTAGAAAGATTTGTTTATTATTTTTTGCATTATGGTAATTATGATATTTAATTATTTATTCACATCATGATCATAAAAATGTTATTTCATTTTTACATTGTGGTAATGGTGGTATTCATTAATTTATTATGGTACTTAGAATTTTTTTGCATTATGATAATATGATATTTATATACTTTATGAAAATTACAATAACATTTTTATTTTTACATTGTGGTGATGGCATTTTGGTAATGGTAATGATTATTTGCGTTATGGTAATGAGAATAAGAATTATATTTAAATGACAGTGAGAATAATAAGAATAACAAAAAAAATGAAAACATAAAAAGGCAGAAATTATTATGCAGTATATCACTGCATAATATTAAAAAAAATTGACCTGGAGGTCTTTTTGCAAAATTCCCCCATCTACAGCGTTAAAATAAAAGACAGCAGAGCTGTCTGTCAAAGAGAAACGTTAATGGCACTTTCTATCTCCTCGTTTCATCTTTCTCAAGGGATTTTAAAGTTCTTCGCACTTTACACTTTAGTTCCTGAAAGTTAAGAGTGGTTTCTTCCTCTCTCTCGGATCCCTGATCAGTCACACCATCTGTGCACTTTCTCCTTCTCTCTCTCGTCTCTCTGTGTCTTGTGTGAGATGGAGACGGGATGTTGTGTCCTCTGTGCGGTGGTGGACATGGTCTGAATGATAACATGGTGCTACCATTGAGCTTAGGATGGATAAAGCATCTACATTTTTTAGACCAGTTAAAGTATTGCCTCGTTAGCTTAGCAATATGCTAACGACAATAAGTACTGTGGCGGTATAATTGCGCCGTCAAATTTAAATTCCATTGTACTATATATTGATATGTGGTATTAGCATAGTGTATGTTTTGAAAAAAGTATTGCAAAATGGTATTACTGTCAAATACAATGTCAAAAAAACTCAATATAATTACAAATTATTTCAGTCAATACTAGTGTGTGCTGTATTTTTGTTGCATTTCCATGCTGCTTTTTGGTACTTTTGACAACATATTAACACAAAAATACTGTTGTGGTACCGTAGCTATTAAATTTTAATACGGTACTTTGTTATATATTGATATGTGATATTAGCATGACGTATGTCTAAAAACATAGTATTATGTTATGTAAAATGTTATAGGTTTAAATAGTACGCTATTTCATGCTGTAACTGTTGGGCTAATACAATATGTTCCCTATGAACTGCATATGTGAATATTATATAGACGTATTGTTTAAATCAAAATTATGCTTTAAAAGCAGGGTAATAGCAGGTTTCATCCATAGTTTGTCCGTTTAAACGTCTGCGTTTATCTTCAAATGGCATCTTTGATGACAGTATTCTGTAAAAATGATTTGCATTCTAATTTCTGACATCCAAAGGCACAACGATACATTTTTTCTCTTATTCCATGGATTTTACCCGTTTCCCTCCACTTGTTCCCAGTGTTTTTCTGCCACCACAATGCGCGCGCAGCTGCAAGTGACGTAACTGTGACATCTTCTCCAAATTGGTCTATAAGGTTCCTGTTTAGTTAGAATGCTCCCTATGTAGGTAGTACGCACCAAGGCAGCTCACTAGGTTTGAGTTTAGCTTGTGCTGCTAGAGCTCTTCACACTATCATTAGCACATCCGTAAGAGCGATGACTCCTTCAGAGGGGGCAAAATGATGGCATCACACGGTACTGAGTGGGATGTGGTTTCACTTATTCATGGCCGTTTCTGTGGGAAGCATCATGTGCGCTTGCTATTGCTCATCTCCAATGCGTGGATGTTAGTCCTTCAGACATGATTTTGCTGATGATTACATGCAGAAATGTCCTGGACGTGTTGATCTGGGTTCAGTTCATTATGTTGAATCTGTGATCCGACCGCTAGCTGGCTAAACTGGTTCAACAACACAAGCAGCCGAAGGCGACTTTCTCCCATCGGCCTTCATGTGTCCTCCAGACTGCTGATAAAAACTTCATAAACCCTGAGAGAACAATCCAAAAAGCTGAAACGCAAACCGTTTCACCTAGTTTCTAAACATATTAAAACTATGAATTGAATGACTTGAATTAGCATGTTTAAGTACCATGTAAACAAAATGGTACTTGAATATGCTAATCATTCTAGATTACAGATTACCATGGTACACGTCCAAAACATGGTAATACCGTGGACTTTTTGTGAGTGAAGTCTTGTAATTATCTACAT
Source organism: Sinocyclocheilus anshuiensis (assembly GCF_001515605.1). Taxonomy (NCBI): domain Eukaryota; kingdom Metazoa; phylum Chordata; class Actinopteri; order Cypriniformes; family Cyprinidae; genus Sinocyclocheilus; species Sinocyclocheilus anshuiensis. The sequence continues at coordinate 147,800 of NW_015547737.1, forward strand.
CACTAAGGGAGACAAATATGGTCTTATTTTTGTGATAGATGAAACATGTTTAGATTCATACTTCTTTTTTTATTTGATAAGAAGAGATACACATTCTGTCTCTCTGTTAGGCCGGTCATGTAGATCCTCTATTATGTGACATTCATCCAGCCACTCCTCAGTGAGTCCAGCGTTTCATAACCTTCTAGTGATAAATAAATACTCCGGCACCCTCTTCTGGTCAACACACTAAACTCACATTTGAACGTTTGTTAGTGGTGCATATTTGTGTGAATAAACCGTAAAAACTGCCTGTTATAAAATAAGGGAAAAAACATTAAATACATTTATTGAGGACTTTGCTTTGAGTAAGTAAATAAAATCTAGAAAATATATTATTATTAGTAGTAGTGTTAGTATTAGTATTATCTGTAATTTGGAATTTTTATGCGTTTATAGTCAAGATTTGCTTCTCATTCTGTTAAAAAGAAATGCTTGTTTATTTAAACTGGAAAACAACTTTTCTACTTGTGTATTTTTTTGACAAATCCCAATAACACATTTTGAATTTGTGCTTTTAGATAAGGTCTTACCAAAAAAAGTTTTATTTTAATATATCAATGAAATTCAGTTGGCGTATATAAAACGTATAATTAGTACATAATAAAGCAAATCAGAATGGTTTTGACACAAAATATGTACACGTAATATGTAAATGACACATCAAAAACAAAAATAAATCTTAACAAATTTGAACATATTACAGCTTTTAGGGTGTTGTAATATTATTATCAAATATTGGTTTGAATTTTAATTATTTCATTATTTGACTAGAAACAAAACAAGAGATGTGAAATTAGCACAGCAAATTTTATTTTTATATATTATTATAGTATTTATTAATGTTTTGAATTGGCTTTTATTTTTATATTTGCAGCTTGTTTTAATTTAAATTTGAGTAATTTTGTTGTTTTTGTCATTTCTAGTAGCTTTTTTAAACTATTTATATTTTTATTATTTTATTTTATTTTTAATTTAATTTAAAGGCACAATATGTAAGTTTTTTTATTAAAATATCCAAAAACCACTAGAACAGTGTTATATATTTTGCTGACTTGAGTACTTGCATTATCCCAAATGTTTCGAAGAATGTTTAAATCCAGAGAAATAAGCAATTTTAACTAGTGACACGGACCGTGTCCATAGTGTCATTGTGTCGCCTGCCAATGACATCATAACTCCTCGATTTCCGGTTTTGTTTTGTAGAAAACATGGAAACACCAAAGACGCTTTAATATGCTGTGCATTTTAATAGACCGGTGACGACCGCACAGAGTAGCATAATAACAGAACTTTCAAATGTATCTAGTATGATAAAACAGCGCTGCTTTACCCCACATACGCACGACCGGAAGGAGCGGAAGTGTTCGACTGTGGTATAATAAAAGCTTTGTGTCACGCTCGTTCAGCGCCTCGTTTCACTTCGACGGCTTTCAGCCTCACCCTGCTTCATTCTGCTACGTTAATAAATCATTAGCTCATCCATGAACATGATTTCTGCCCGAGTCCCATCGGATTGCATCGGCTGTGGGGATGAAGACCACAACTCCCATGATTCCACACTCAGTCACGGTGTCATCAAACTACGCCTTTGTCTATTTGTTTATTTTGAATACGCGCCCTCTAGCGGCGAAAATTACATATTGTGCCTTTAAATTATGTATCTTAGGCCCACCAAGGCTGCATTTATTTGATGAAAAATACAGCAAAATCCTTCAGAAATCATCTATATTGTATGTAAAGTTATATCAAGAATAACTTCTTATTATGACAGTTGAAAACAGTTCTGCTACTTACTATTTTTGTAGAAACTTTTTTCAAGATTCTTTGATATATGCACAGAGTAGCATAATAACAGAACTTTCAAATGTATCTAGTATGATAAAACAGCGCTGCTTTACCCCACATACGCACGACCGGAAGGAGCGGAAGTGGTCGACTGTGGTATAATAAAAGCTTTGTGTCACGCTCGTTCAGCGCCTCGTTTCACTTCGACGGCTTTCAGCCTCACCCTGCTTCATTCTGCTACGTTAATAAATCATTAGCTCATCCATGAACATGATTTCTGCCCGAGTCCCGTCGGATTGCATCGGCTGTGGGGATGAAGACGATAACTCCCATGATTCCACACTCAGTTACAGCGTCATCAAACTACGCCTTTGCCTCTGTTTATTTTGAATACGTGCCCTCTAGCGGCGAAAATTACATATTGTGCCTTTAAGTTTAAGTGTTTTCATCTCAAATTTATATTTTATTCAAATTATTCATTTACAGAAAACTATTTTTAGTAGTTTTAATTTTAGTTAACAATAACAACACTGCTTATAAGAAATTAGTAAATTATTCAAATTAGTATTGTCCACTAGATGGTAGCAAAGGTGTACAAGTACTTACTAGAAGGGTTAAACATTAAAAGTTGTGTTTTTTGTCTTTCTCTGTAGATCACGGGGGCGATCCTGCTGGCGGTGGGATTATGGGGGAAGTTCATTTTGGGTCCGTACATCTCTCTGATCGCTGAAAACTCCACCAATGCTCCCTACGTGCTCATCGGGACCGGGACCACCATCATCGTGTTCGGGCTGTTCGGATGCTTCGCCACGTGCCGCGGGAGTCCATGGATGCTCAAACTGGTGAGTTTAGCTTCAGGAAGAGCATTTTACATTATATGACGCCCCAAAACAGACAGCTAACATGTCTCTCTCACTCTTTCTGTCTCTAGTACGCCATGTTCCTGTCTCTGGTGTTCCTGGCAGAGCTGGTCGCTGGCATCTCGGGCTTTGTTTTCCGTCATGAGGTGAGACGCGCACACACGGGCTCTCTGGCGGTGACCCATAATGCTTCTCAGAGATCTCCATCTGTTTCACAAGGAGGGCTTGTTCTGGTGACATCTAACATTGAGTGTGTGTGTGTGTGTGTGTGTGTGTGTGTGTGTGTGTGCGCTCAGATCAAAGGCACCTTTCTGAGGACGTACAACGAGGCCGTTCAGAACTACAATGCCCAAGACGAGAGGAGCATTGCGGTGGACAACGTCCAGAGAAGTGTATGTTCAAACGGTGGTTAACATCAGTAATGAAACGTTGAGAAAGATGTGTCATAATTTGCATTAAATATTAGAAAATCTTTATGAAGACAAACTTGGCTACCTTGACTTAAAGTTTAGTTTTAAAGGGCTTTAAGTTTATAGCTTGTATGTCAGTTAGATCGATTGCTAGCTCTTGCTATGGTGTTCCAAGTAGTTGCTAGGGTGTTGCTAGGATATTCTGGGTGGTTGTTAGGCAGTTTTAAGAGTGTTCGGGGTGGCTGCTAGGGCATTGCTAATGTGTTTCGGGTGGTTGCTAAGGTATTCTGGGTGATTAGGGTGTTAAGAGATTTTTTTGGTTGTTAGGTAGTTGCAGGGGCAATCTGTGTGGTTGCTAGGGTGTTGCTAATGTATTCTGGGTGGTTAGGGTTTTGCTAAGATATTTTCTGGTTGTTAGGTAGTTGCAAGAGCATTCTGTGTGGTTGCTAGGGTGTTGCTAAGATATTCTGGGTGATTGTTGGGCAGTTGCAAGGGTGTTAATAATGTGTTCTGGGTAGTTGCTAGGGAGTAGCTAAGATATACTGTGTAGTTGTTAGGCAGTCCTTGGTGGATACTAGGGCGTTGTTAAGATATTCCAGGTAGTTTTTAGGGGTTTGGTAAGCAGATAGATAGATAGATAGATAGATAGATAGATTTAGCATTACCTGTCATGACTTCTGATCTATATTATTCTCTCTCTCTCACTGTGTTCAGTTGCATTGTTGTGGTGTTCTGAACTACACCAGCTGGTTCTCCAGTGTTTATTACCCTGTGAATGGAATTCCTCCGAGCTGCTGCGCTAACATCTCCGACTGCAACTCCTCAGACCTGCGAAATGCCACCATAGCGCCCACCAAAATCCATCAGCAGGTAACACGCACACTCGCACAAACACACACTGATTGTGTTTTTCATGTATTTATAATCGTTCTGTTGTGTTCAGGGCTGCTATGAGCTAGTGACGGCTTTTATTGAGACTAACATGGGCATTATTGCTGGAGTAACGTTTGGAATTGCATTCTCGCAGGTAGGATGCAGACTTATTCCATCTTTTACTCAATTAAAAAAAAAATGTAAATTAAAAAAAAATTCTACTTTTTTGACATTTTATTTTAAACATTTAAAAAAAATATTCTATTTTATTTTAAACATTTTAAATATATTCTACACACTTCTTTTTTTTATTTGTTTACTTTTAAAATAAAAAAATAAATTTTTATTTGGAACATTTTAATATATATATTTGTAAGTTTTATTTTAAATTAATTTATCTTATTAAAAACAAATATTTAATAATAATAAATAAATGTAAAGAATAATAAATATGTAAATTCTAATAAATATTCATTAAAAAAATGTAACATTGTACATTTTATATTATACACTTGTTATTGTACACTTTTATTTTAAACATTTAAAAAACATTGTAGACTTGTATTGCAAACATTTCATTTTTAATTACTTTTTTTTTTTATTTACACTAATTTTTAAAACATTTTGTTTTTATCTTTTGTTAATATCAATATTTCAAGACATATGTAAATGATTGCTGTTATGTATATGGAAATGACCTCTTGACTGGTCAAACAAACAGAAAGTCCTGCCCCAATCTCATGCAATTGGTTGATTTTATTAGCTGAAGACATCACACACTGTTAATTTCATCTAATCCTAAACAAGAATGTTTTTCCTCTCCTTGAGACGTCATAATCGTGTCTGAGGCGGACATTTGCGAGCTAATATTTACTCCAATCTGTTTTCCGGTTACCGCTGAAGCGAGCTGAACAGCTGGCTGTTGTTGTCTCACACAGGTGGAGCGGTGCCCGCCGTCGAAATGAGTCACTGGGTAATGCTGCGTGCGCTCGCGTCTAAAAGCTTGAGCGAGAGCCGCGCTGCCATGACAACCCCGCGGTGAACGCCGACCCCGGGCTGTCTGTGTTTTCCCAGCCCTCATTTAGTAAACACACATAGACACACGAGCGGGAGCTGAGCATGTGGCGCAGCTGGGGTTTGCTAGCGAACGTGCTGCTTCAAACGCAATCAGGCCCTCTGTCACTCGCGCTTCCGCCTCAGGACCATTATGCAGATATCTCTCCATCTGTACTAATGGGTCCAAAGGGCCGCGGCAGGAACACCTCGACCCCTCCGCCGCGCACACGCTATGCTAATTGAACTGTAAATGTTATCTGTGAGCACACGGGCGGCCCAAATCAATGACATCTCGTAGAGACGCGGCCCCGCTAATACATCTAATCTTCCACCGCGCATGTGGAATTCTTTTGGTTCAGTTAAACGGGAATCAGTAAACATTCATTATGATTATAACTACAATTTGGTTCACATAGAGAGAGCGAACTGTAAACCTGGGAGAGCAGCCGGCAGTAACGACTATAGCAATTTAATTTAATTAGCAATTACATTGGAAGAGGGAGCAAAAAAGCCCTGGAAAACAGGTTTACCATGGTAACGGCCAATTGCGTGTGTGTTTTTCAGCTGATCGGGATGCTGTTGGCCTGCTGTCTGTCACGATTCATCACTGCCAATCAGTACGAGATGGTGTAGTGGCGTGTGCACAGGTGAGACACACACACACACACACACACACACACAGAGACCATTATAAACGTTAGCTACTGACTGACTTTAGCCATAGCATACTGTCTCATTTGAACTGGACTGCAACTCATGATACACAAAAAGCTCACAGGAGAATCTACCCTCAGTTGGTTGTAATGGAGTTTGGGGTTAGCGTGTCATAAAGATGCAAATATCGGATAAAGTATTAAATAAAATCGAAATATTAGTGAAATAGTGATTACTGAAATAGTTTCAGTAATATGTTGACATGCTTTAATGTTCAAAAAACACATTATTTTTCAAATCTTGCAATGCAACTGCATTTTGGCTTTTTTTTTCCATTCTGGGCAACTTCTCTGAAAACGATGCAACAACGTGTTGTGGTCACTATAAATTGTTGTTGCGTGAAGCTGCAGGAAGATTCTTCTAGTCTTGAACATGTTTAAACCTCTTTTTCCCCTTTCTACAGGCACAGAAGACGTACGACACCTTGGAAAGGGAAAGCAACCCAAAAATGCTAGCACACTCCATTCTTTCTCATCTCTTTTTTATTCTCTCTCTCCTTTTATCTTTCATTCTGTCTTTCCTGCCTTCTTTTTTCTCCTTTCCGTCATTCCTTAATCATGCAGTTGTGCCATAACCAAAGCCTCTCCTCACGAAACGTCAGCGTTAGCGAGGAAAAGGAAATGGTTTTAAGATGCACGCGTACTTTACTCTGTACAAAATCCTTGCATGCGAAAACCATCTTACACACACACACACACACACACACACTACAACTAAAATCAACAGCGTTTCTGTAACACTGCGTCCTAACCAGTCACATAAAAGCCAATCGATATTGCAATCTCTCTCTAGCTACATATCATATATGTTCAGGTTAGCTGTGGTTTTAAGGCTTTTTCTATTTTTAGACAGAGAAATTACTTAATACTTGGGACATTAAGTGTGATCTGTTAGGTATTTATCCCGTTTTTGAGAAGAAAAACTATTTAAAAGCTGTGTTTTTCTTATCTATCCACCATTTTGTCAGCTTGGTTTCTATTTGTCACATTGCAGTTGGTATAGCTCTGCCCACAGTGAATTCTCATTGGTCCAGATAGATGTATATTACTCTTCAAACGTTCTGATTGGCTATTTCGTGGCTTTGCGCAGTATTTTCACTCCGTGTTCACACATCTGGTTAGGACACGGTGTTACTTAACCCCTAAAAAGTGAGATTTGTTAGTTAATTGCCTTTTCAAGAGGAAAACTATTAAAAAAGGAAAAAATATATAGATGACAAGATGTTTTTGTTGTTGTTGTTGCTGTTGTAAAATCTATGGCAAAGGGGTTTATCTCAGAAATGGCTTTTTTGTCTTATATCATTTGGATTTCATTTTTTGCTCCACATCTCAGTGCTGGGTTGAAAATGATTCGACATAATACAAGTACAGAGTCAAAACCGTCAATTTGTCTTGACGTGAAAGCCAAAAACAAGCAATTTTCTGCCACATATAGCCATGTACAGAACTCACATTTCGACTGAAGTCTTAACGTGAGCATTTAAAACTAGTGGCTTTTACGTTGTTGTAAGACAAGCAGATATCTCAGAGTACTAACTGAACACTGTTTAATGGCTGATTTAATGGGTAATTATGCAGTTTATGAGTTGTAGTTACAGTTTCACACCATATCTACCTTGTGACACACTGTATTTTCTATTATTTTGTGGCTTTTTACTGTAGGAATGTAATCACACTGAGCGTCTCTTTCAGCGTTGAGGGATGTTCATGCTTAACAGCTCCGAAAATGTTTGGTTGTTTTCAAGCAGATGAATATATGCATGAGATAAATGAAGGCTAAAGATCATTTCGGTATGATTACAAATATTTCTAAGAATGCTATTTTGTTTTAAAAATATATGAGTGTTAGACCTAAAAAAAAAAAACGTTTTCGAAAGGTTACCATTTGTCAAAACACTTTGTAAAATTGTTATATATATGATATGATTATGCTAGCAGGAGAACAGCTCTTAAAAACAGTTGGATAGTTAAAATGCTGGAAGAATTTGATTTACAACTCTATATGAATAGGAATAATCGCAGGTTTTCTGGAGGTCAGAGTCCGAGGAATTCTAGAATCATCACTTAAGTTCTTTAACTCAGTTGTTTGCATAATAAAACGCTTTATTGGTTCACAGTTTTTGCAAAAATGAACCAAGCTTTAGACACCTCTGCTGTTTATTTATTGTTTATTTATTTGCATGTGTGGTAGAAATCGCTGCAGTCTTTGGCTTAATGGCTTTCTTTACTTTTTATTTTGAATCGTGAAGTACTGTCAACTGAATTCCATATTTACGGGTGTCAATGTGCATTTGTCTTTTTTTATTTCATTTTGTGTTGTTGTTTTTTATGGTTTTCTCATTGATCATTAATTTTCATTTAAGACATATAGCTGTTATATTAATATGTTAAACCATCATTTCTGCAGCTGCCCCTTGTGTTGATGGGTCATTAAGTATTAGAGTCCAGAATTCATAGTCTGAACACACGTGATGAACTACACATCTCCAGATATACGAGCGGAGTAATAATATACTTTGTATAATAAAAAGAAAACTTTTTAAAATGCATCACCAGCTAGCATGCCAACAAAATGTAAGTTGATATTGTAAACAACTGTGATCTCTATTAATAAAATGGTTCTTCGTCATTATCAGCTTCTGGTTTGTCTTCATTTGAAGTTTGTCCTTGATAGCACACGTACATCACTGAGACGTTTATTTGACGTTTGCATTTACATCTGCAAGACGTATTTTTTTAGTGTTTGCTCATCTGCAATACGTTTATAGGACATTTCCCATCAGATGTCAAATAGATGTTTAGAACATGCCTTTAAGATGTTCCCAGATAGCACACGTACGTCTGCAAGATGTCTGTTAAAGATCTCTTCATCTGGAAAGCATCTGCTGTGTACAAACATCTGATAGACGTCTTTAAGATGTCAGTTTTACATACATTCTAAATCATAAACATCTTAAAGACATCTTCAAAACGTCTATTTGACATCTGATAGGAAACGTCCTATAGACGTATCGCAGATGAGCAAACACTAAAAAAATACGTCTTGCAGATGTAAATGCAGACGTCAAATAGACGTCTCTGTGATGTACATGTGCTATCAGGGTTTATGATTCAGAATGAATGTAAAAGTGACATCTTAGAGACGTCTATCAGATGATTGTGCACAGTAGATGCTTTCCAGATGAAGCGATCTTTAACAGACATCTTGCAGACGTACGTGTGCAATCAGGAAACTTCAAAGAACAAACAACATATAGAGAAAAACTACAATATTTAAAGAACAGCAGTAACATTTAAAGAAAAAACATAATAATAATAAAACAAAATAAACCTCATATTTTAAAGAAGATATTACAACATCTAAACAGCAAAAAACAACGTTTAAAGAAAAAAAATGACATGCTAAAAATACATAGAAAACAACATTTAAAGATCAAACTACAACATTTACAGAAAACTACATTTAAAAAAATACTTTAAAGGTAGGGTAGGCAATTTCGGAGAGGTTAGCAATAGCAAGCTAGCTTTAAAAGCATAAGATCCCACCCTCCCTACAGCATTTAAAGAAAAAAAATAATGTTCTTTTTAGCAACATCATATGACCCCTTTAAATCATGGCTTGAAGGCAGGACGCTGTTCCCTTCCTGACCTCTAGATGGCACCACGATGTTGTTGAAAAACGTAACGGGGCCGCAGCCGCAACGAAAGGAGATCTCCGTTCATTGGGAAAGCCCATGCAAATAATCATGCAGACATGGATTTTAATGCAGATATCGTGTCATCAGAATGAGAAGATCATAAAGCACAGATCTATATAATGCCCCCCAAAATGTATGCCTAATTATCTACTATCTAATGTCTTTAAAATGCTCTGAAACATCAAAACAAGTGGCGTCTACATGAACATGTTCCACTAACTTTAGATAGTGGAGTGTCCAATACATTTTGTCCTCATTTTATCATTTAAAACCCAAACAAAGCCCATTTTGTGACATGCTTTGCATAAAGTGTTCTTGTGCTATCTTCCTTTACGATAAAATTCATTTTCCTTGATATTATTCAAAGCAATGACTGAAAAAGCGACTTGAGTCAACAAACGCATTTTGGTGAGGCTGTGCTATGTAGATCTGTATTTGATTTATGACATTCACCCTTTCGCCTGGTGTTTGTCATTAGGTTATATATATCTTGCATATTTGCACGTTTGTATAATTTGCATCATTCCACTGATCTGTGCAGGCTTGGCATACAGTCTCTTTAGAAATAACCTTTGAACGTTTTTTAAAATAAAGTATAACTATATGTGAATTATAGACTGTGTTATGTATTTTTGTCTCTTTTTGAAAAAGTTACCTTTCAGCTTTCATAAAATACCTTTCTGATTATGTCAAGAGCAATTTTTCAGTGTTTGACACACCGAAAAGTAGTAGGCTACTTCTTTCCTCAGTAGGCTACTTATTTTCTTCATTAACCTCGAAAAGTGTTTAGATCAGAAAGCGACGTTTACAGATACAAAAATAGAGTTTTATAAAATATTAAGTTTGGTATTCTAAGAATGGGAAGTGGAAATCAAATCGAATGAAGAAACCGTTCTGGCACTGTAAGTGTAAGCAATGTAGAAGGTACTTTCATCAGTCCAGTAGTTTCCTCGTACTCTATTCTTCTTGTCCACTGTCGTGTCTTTGACCGTGAGATGCAGCTTATTCTCTTTCTGCCTTCTGATTGGCTGTCGAGAGGCGCCGTCCTCCTGGATCAACTAAACGACTGGCTTCTGATTGGACTAGAGCGGCTGAGCGGTTGTGGGCTGATGCTTCGTCTCATGAATATTCATAAACGCCATAGAGCTACATGCGGCCTCACCCTCGGTCGGTTGCCAGACGAGTCTGTTATCTTTCAGCGACTTTATCAACGGTTTCCTTGCACTTTTCCGAACGTTTTCGGATTTAAGGGAAGACGAATATCAGCAAAGGTCGGTATTTAGAAGCCTGTGTTATTTGTCAGTCGATGTGAGTCGATAGATTGATGCTTAGTTTTCCGGCCGGCTTTTCCTTTATTGAATCAAGGAGTGGCAGGAAGCATATAACGCGCGTTTAGAATACAGTTTTGAATACAATTTTAAATTAGATCTGATTTAGTTTTACTATAAATACTTAATTATTTGTATATTTAATCCCAAGCATGCTTGTGCATATTCTGAAAAAAAAAAAAAAAGATTAGTAAGCTTAGTCTTTATATTTCTTGCCTTCTCAACCTCATTTTCTAAATTTCACACTGATAGTTATTTTGATTATATAATATTGTGTGCATACCCATTAATCTTTAACAGACATCTTGCAGACGTATGTGTGCTATCTGGGGTGTGTTTGGGTCTGAACTGGATGTATGGGGATCATGTGTAGGTCCATACGTCTTCTTTTACCCAGAAACGTTCTGGCTGTGATTTCTAAATTGCCTAAAATGTCCAGGCTTTGGCTTTGTTGTCCTATTGACCTGCTCTCTACTGTCCTGTGTCATCATAGATGATTATAAACGCATATTTGCATTGCTTTGACCGTTCTCTGTAGATCCCACCTTCTCGAACGCCATGATTGGTCGAGTATGTACACTGCCTGCATGCTATTGGTCAAACTATTTTTCAGTCATTACCTTCAAGCCAAAACCCGGACATTTTGGGCAATTTATAAATCCCGGCCAGAACATGTTCGGGAAAAAGAGGACACATGGTCAACCTAATGTGTGAAAACTGCCTCACTTGTTATATATGTATTATGTATGTATGCATGCATGTATGTACCAAGAGCTTCTTAAGAAAACACAAAAAAATGCATCGTGTGTTTGCGCACACTTAGCGAATAAAGCTGATTCTGATTCTGCTTAAAGGGGTCATATGATGTGATTTCAATTTTTCCTTTCTCTTTGGAGTGTTACAACGTGTCATCAGAATGAGAAGATCATAAAGCACAGATCTATATAATGCCCCCCAAAATGTATGCCTAATTATCTACTATCTAATGTCTTTAAAATGCTCTGAAACATCAAAACAAGTGGCGTCTACATGAACATGTTCCACTAACTTTAGATAGTGGAGTGTCCAATACATTTTGTCCTCATTTTATCATTTAAAACCCAAACAAAGCCCATTTTGTGACATGCTTTGCATAAAGTGTTCTTGTGCTATCTTCCTTTACGATAAAATTCATTTTCCTTGATATTATTCAAAGCAATGACTGAAAAAGCGACTTGAGTCAACAAACGCATTTTGGTGAGGCTGTGCTATGTAGATCTGTATTTGATTTATGACATTCACCCTTTCGCCTGGTGTTTGTCATTAGGTTATATATATCTTGCATATTTGCACGTTTGTATAATTTGCATCATTCCACTGATCTGTGCAGGCTTGGCATACAGTCTCTTTAGAAATAACCTTTGAACGTTTTTTAAAATAAAGTATAACTATATGTGAATTATAGACTGTGTTATGTATTTTTGTCTCTTTTTGAAAAAGTTACCTTTCAGCTTTCATAAAATACCTTTCTGATTATGTCAAGAGCAATTTTTCAGTGTTTGACACACCGAAAAGTAGTAGGCTACTTCTTTCCTCAGTAGGCTACTTATTTTCTTCATTAACCTCGAAAAGTGTTTAGATCAGAAAGCGACGTTTACAGATACAAAAATAGAGTTTTATAAAATATTAAGTTTGGTATTCTAAGAATGGGAAGTGGAAATCAAATCGAATGAAGAAACCGTTCTGGCACTGTAAGTGTAAGCAATGTAGAAGGTACTTTCATCAGTCCAGTAGTTTCCTCGTACTCTATTCTTCTTGTCCACTGTCGTGTCTTTGACCGTGAGATGCAGCTTATTCTCTTTCTGCCTTCTGATTGGCTGTCGAGAGGCGCCGTCCTCCTGGATCAACTAAACGACTGGCTTCTGATTGGACTAGAGCGGCTGAGCGGTTGTGGGCTGATGCTTCGTCTCATGAATATTCATAAACGCCATAGAGCTACATGCGGCCTCACCCTCGGTCGGTTGCCAGACGAGTCTGTTATCTTTCAGCGACTTTATCAACGGTTTCCTTGCACTTTTCCGAACGTTTTCGGATTTAAGGGAAGACGAATATCAGCAAAGGTCGGTATTTAGAAGCCTGTGTTATTTGTCAGTCGATGTGAGTCGATAGATTGATGCTTAGTTTTCCGGCCGGCTTTTCCTTTATTGAATCAAGGAGTGGCAGGAAGCATATAACGCGCGTTTAGAATACAGTTTTGAATACAAATTTAAATTAGATCTGATTTAGTTTTACTATAAATACTTAATTATTTGTATATTTAATCCCAAGCATGCTTGTGCATATTCTGAAAAAAAAAAAAAAAGATTAGTAAGCTTAGTCTTTATATTTCTTGCCTTCTCAACCTCATTTTCTAAATTTCACACTGATAGTTATTTTGATTATATAATATTGTGTGCATACCCATTAATCTTTCATGGATCTGTTATTTCAGGTCACATTATCCGGTTATGACCTGGTTACACGTTTGATTGACGTGTGAAAGCCACGCCCTTGCTTTAAATCCACCTGCACTTTCAGAAACTCACTTTAGTGAAGCGCACAAGAAATCTGGACACGAATAATAGCGGATAAACCCTCCGTTAGATCTATCTGGACCGTCTAGCTCAAGAATAACTACGTCTACTGCCCCTCGTTCTGCATTTGATCAAAACCCTCCAGGTCGACAGAACAGCAATGATGATGCAAATCTGCGATTCCTACAACCAAAAAAACTCCCTCTTCAATTCCATGAACCGGTTTATTGGTGCTGTGAACAACATGGACCAGACAATCATGGTGCCAAGTTTGCTGAGGGATGTCCCATTGGACCAGGAGGCCGAGAAAGAGGTGAACTCCTTCCAGGATGGAGACATGTATGGCTCTTATGTGCTCCTCAAATCAATTAGGAACGATATCGAATGGGGTGTGCTTCAAGCCGATGAGAGGCGCAAGGAAAAGCATGGCGTGACGACGGCCCTGGAGATGTCTCGCATCGAGCCGAACGATGAGGATTTGGAGAAGCTGTTTCATTTACATCTAAATGGACTGCACACGGTACTGGGGAAGCTCACCCGAAAAGCGAACACTTTGACAAACCGGTACAAGCAAGAAATTGGTATCGGTGGCTGTGGGAATTGAAAAGAACAAGAGTTTGCTCCATCCATCGCTGGTGGAATGCAAAAAAAGTTCACAAGAGGGTGCAGCAGGGGTTGAAGCCAAATGGGCCCCTGGTGGCTTCTGTGCATCTTTAATTCCCCGTATTGGAAAAAAAAGTCTTCTACTCGACGTCGGTTTACAAGCACCCTTAATTCCCCTGCTAATATCCCTTGATATTGTTTGCACAACCTGGATTCTGGCTTGGAAACAGGCTTTTGAAATTTAACGCAATTTAAGCAAACAAGCCAACATTAAATTAAAAAGATATGCCATTCATTGGCCGGTATGGTAGTTTTGGCGGTGTATTCATGTAGATTATAACAGGCTGGGCTGAGAATTAAAATCACTAATTATGTATAAAACGCACATTTCTACACTAAAACGCCGCTGGTACTTTATGACGTCACAATCGATGAGGGAATCGCATGAAGGTTCTTATGGATGTTGACAGATTCCTGAAAATGACGTCACATTACTGTTGGTAATTGTCTAAAAGAAAAGTTATGTCATGTATTTTTTCTATCACAAAGATGGTTTGGAAAATAAACATTTTGTAAATGCAACCCCACTGATGTGACTCTTTACTCACTGCTGGTGTTCAACTCATGATTAACAATGAATCATTTCCTTCTGGGATGTCCTTGCAAAATATCACTTTACAGTATACCCTTAGTGTACTTGCCTTATCGTGCTCAGCAAACATCGGTCTGTGTTGGCGTGCACAGCTGCTGCTGAGGTCCGCAGAGGGATCAGGCATGTTATATTAAGACCTGGCAACATCTGAAAGAGCCAGGCACCTGCAGTGCATTTTTCCAATTCGTACTGCTGAGTCACTGCTTGAGCTGCACTTAATGACGGACGTCTCTAATCTAAGCTTCCCAAACTAGTTTAATAGCCCTAAAGGCGCTATACTGTTGTAAACTGAAGCCTTGTAAACTGAAGGATTGGTTTGTTGATTCCTGTGTCTGGCTTACAGTTTTCTGAGGCATTCTGTCAAATTGAAATTATTGAGATGGAATTGTAATGCTCTGTAGAGACTGAATTTTCAGGCAGATTAACCACTACAAGATCTTTTGGAATCTTTTACTCGTTAAAAAAAGAATCTAGCTTTATTTGTCTTAAAATTTTGAGTCAACCAAACTGAATGCATAGCATTTCATGCTAAAGTCTTGTATTCTAATAGAATCTATAGTTTGAAGTTTTTGTATGATGAAGTGCACTAAAATCAGGTTTTGCTTAAGCTGTTAACGAAAAATGTAAACAGACATGCGCAATTGCATGCAAAACAAATTTACATTTAAGATTTGATCTGGTTTTGGAGTAAAATGTTTTTATTTTGCTTTAATTGTTGATCTTTACACTGATTAATATAAAAAAAAAAAAACAGATGCACAGAAGACAAATTCATGTTTTGACATCAGAACTTAAACTAATCAGGTTTTACTTAAACTGATAATGATCTTTACGTGTAAAGTGTAAACAAAAATGTAAAACACATGTACACAAGACAAATTTACATTTAAGTAATTTACATTTAAATTGTATTTTTTTACATCAGAATCATCAGATTTTACTAGAACTTTTAATAAACTTTCCACTGATGAAATGTCAATATAAAGTGTAAACAAAATGTAAAACATATGCACACAATACTAAATTACATTTAAGTTTTTGTCTGAATTTAACACCACAACATAGATGGACTGTAATCAGGTTTTGATTAAAATTTTTATGCTCTAACTGATAAAATATTGAAGTGTTTTCATGAAGTGTAAACAAAAGCACATGATGAAATTACATTGACGTTTTTGTCTAGTTTTGACACCAGAACATTGCTTAAACTGTTAAAGATCTTTACACTGATAAAATGGCAAACGTGAAGTATAAACAAAATGTAAACAGCCACGCACACTAGATTTTTATATACGTTTTTGTCTGGTTTTGACATCAAAACATGATACATCAAAACTTTTACATGACTTTACACGTTGTCCGGTTATGAAGTCTCATAAAAGTAAGACTGTAAGACACTGAGCTCAGCAGCTGTCACCACTAAGAAAGGTCACTTGCCTAGTTGGTATATACTTAATAAATCAATGCATAATAAATATTGCTGACATACTAGTTCATTGCTATCTGAAGTTGTTCTAAATATAGTCATTACTGAGTCTAAACAAATTTATTGTTAACCCATTTGGCTGAAGCATTAGAGGTAGAGGTAAACTGACTTTGCATTACACAATTCATTATAGACCCAAAGTTCTGCAAAGTTCTTACATTTCTTGACAAGTTGCACACTGTATGGTAAAAACATACACCCTTTTCATACACTTCACCTTTGTCTGTTATCTAAGAGCCAAACAATTTGCTCTTTGAACGTCATGTATCGTGGTGCTTGTCTGACTATTAGACAAACTGACCTTTAGTACTGATGGATCCATAATAGTTTCACCACGATAAAACATGACACAGATGAAGCTGATTTGAGGTGAGAATCACATGTTTGTCGACTCCTTTTTATTTCCTGCATTATTCATAGTCTAAACCCTCTCGGTTGACATTTTTCCTTTTCGCACCTTAATTAGGGATGCTGGGAGAACTATACAGGAAAGAAGGCCATCAGTTGGATTTGCTGATCTAGCATTTCTCCTACTCCGACTGTTTGTCTGCCATCTAGCTGATGTAAGACCAGCCCGTGGTGTGACATACTGAAACTTCCAGGCAGTATGATGGAGTTTTGGAGGATCGTAAGACCACTGGCGTAGGATTTGAGGTATGATGCAATGTGTCCTCTGGGTGCACAAAGGAGTTCTGCGATCAGGTGCTACTCAAAAGCGCACACTATTGTTTTTCTTTGCCGAGAATCAAGGCCACAAAGCTTGTGGGGCAAAAACTCCAAGGACGGAAAACGAGGGGAAATTGGGAGAGTTGATATTACTCAGAATTCGTCAAACCGTTCATTTTAAGTTATCTTAAAGGGGTCATATGATGCTGCTAAAAAGAACATTATTTTGTGTATTTGGTGTAATGAAATGTGTTTATGCGGTTTAAGGTTCAAAAAACACATTATTTTCCACATACTGTACATTATTGTTTCTCCTCTATGCCCCGCCTTTCTGAAATGCGTCGATTTTTACAAAGCTCATCGGTCTGAAAAAGCGAGGTGTGCTCTGATTGGCCAGCTATCCAGTGCGTTGTGATTGGCCGAATACCTCAAGCGTGTGACGGAAATGTTACGCCCCTTACCATATTGTGATGCCTGCGGCAACCACATGTGACGACCCCGGGCTGGACTCCACTTCGTCTACGGTGAAAGCCGATCCGGCGATCCACAGCGCAAGGTTGAAGTATTTCCTCAGCAACCAGCACGGATCAGCTCCAGGCATGTAAATCGCATCATATGACCCCTTTAAAACATGACTGGCTAGGTGCAGACGAGTAACAGTGAGTTACAAAATAGCAGGACAGGCTAATGGAGAGGACGAATGCTGCCATTTTGTCAAGAGGATTGTGTCTTGTCTCCGAGCGCAATAAAATATCTGTCTTATTACAGTCTCTCGCTCTTTAGAGTATTAGATGTCTCTCTTTGTGAACTATTTCAGTGGCAGCTTGTCAGGTTCCTCAGCGGTCTCGCTTTTGGCCATCTGTTACAGTCTGGAACTTCCCAGAATGCAACCCTTCAGAAATGTTGGGAAAGACATCCTATTCCTTTTTTTCCTATTTGTGTACAAGTGCCGCCACCGGTGTGGCTGAAAAAAGCCACATGGTGGTGGTCAAAAATCAGTGTCGCGAAGTTGTTACCATGGAGACGAGACGACAAGATTCATGCGTAACAAAATAAGACGGTACGTAGTTCAGTTAGGGAATTGATTTACAGGAAACGGAATTTAATAACGTGAACTCAAAGGAAGGAGCCAAACATTTATTTGAAAAGTTTGAAAACTCTCCAGTACGTTTAAATAATTTTTCTGTGTTGAAAAATCGTTTTAAAACATCTGAGCTATTGATTTACGCCACCACCTGTGTGATGAAGTATTACGGTTACAGTAGATTACTTTAAATTAAGCGTGACAAACGCAACAGTGGTTCAACCGTAATTAAAACGTATAAATGGCTCAGTTATATTGCAAATTATCTTGCCACGGTAATTCTTTTTACAGCCGCAGATTTAAAGCTATCAGTGCGTCTTGGACAGCTACATTCACTTATGTAAGCCTTAACTCACACAAGGGATTGCGTAATATGTTAGGAGGTGTAAATTTATGTCATAACCAGTCTGTATGCATTGGTTCCAGATTCAGTTCACAAATTCTTAGTTTAGCAAAGCTGACTATTGCAATCCCAGAATGCACCACCACAGAAAATAATTTCAAGTTTGTCAGGTTGTGAAAACAAACAAAATTTGTGTTTACACTAATGTACAAGACTATAGGGGAAGACATTCTGGAGAGTTTAAATATGATATCATATGCAACAAAAAAATTGTTATTTGGTGTAATTAAAATTATGTAAAGAAATAGTGTATATTTTCATGTTCATCCAGGTGTTATGTCTTGCCCCATAGACTTCTATAGAAGCCTGTCTCTGCCACTGAATAAAAAAATTAAAATGGTAACTGCAACTTTTTATCTCACAATTCTGACTTTTTTCCTTGTGACTGCAGTTTACATCTCGCAATTCTGACTTTTTTTGTTCTAAAAATTGTGATATAAACTTGCAATTAAATTTTTTTTCTCAAAATTGTGAGATAATAAACTCACAATTATGAGTTATAAAGTCAGAATTGCGTGATATAAAGTTGCAATTGTGTGTTATGAAGTCAAAATGGCAAAGTGTAAACTTGTAATTCTGACTTTTTCCTTGCAGTTGTTTATATGCAAACTTGCAATTGCGAGGAAAAAATAGATAAAAGGTCACAATTACCTTTTTTATTTTTTGTTCAGTGGCGGAAACGGCTTCCATAGACTTCCATTGTAAGTGTATTACAATACATGATTTTTGCTTGCTTTTATGATCTGAGAGACAAGTCAATATTATTTTCTGTGGTGATCGACGTTGTCACAGATACTGTCGACAGAACTTGTACTGAAACCAGAGCATTCATTTCAAAATTAAGTTTTCAAAAAGATTCAAAAAGATTTTGATGTTTCATTGGTGGCTTTCTAGTTATTTTTCTACAACAATGATGCAGGATCGGAGTTGCTACAAAAACAGATCCTCAAAACATCGAAGAGGATATAGTTTCTCATATGTGAAAACTGAGATGTTAGAAGTTCTTCAGATTGGTTTGTTTCTTGGCTCTTCAAAGCATCAGTACCTGTTTTCTAAAGCTCTAGAAAGATCTTTGTGCCTGTAAAATCCATTTTGCTTCTAACTGAAACCTTTATTTTTAAAACCTCGCCTCAGATACCATCTCGCATCACCAGGGAAAAGCAGAATATGATCTGGTCAGGCCTGCGCACTGCGAAAGATCAGGTGTCCCGTCATTGTGGATTTGGTTATTGAAATAAGCAGCTGCCAGGTGCCCTCTGGTGCTGATCTGAGATCGGGTTTTTGCTAGATCTGCATGCAACAGTTAAATACAGGAAAGCTGACCTCGGATCAGCGCTCAAGGGCATCCTCTGTGCAGCACGTCGTCATTTAGTCGTCAAAGGATTCTGCGGCGTTTCATCTCGAATGGCCTGCTATGATTACTTCCTTTCCATTAAAATGGCCCCTCTCTGCCTTCCTGCCATTTTTTTCCCAAGCATCCTCCACCTTTTTGAAATTTGCTCCAAAATTAATGATTCCAATATATTTTCCATGCGAGCTTTGCTGATTTGCATGACTTACAGCGAAGAGAAAGCAGAGAGTGGGAAAGTAGGTAATAAATGAAGGAAAGAAGAAAAAAGAGGAATGCAAAGACGAGACGGCAGGGAGGTAGGTGGCCACGGAGACCAGGGACTCGTAATTGCCTTCTGCAGCGAGACTGCAAGATGAGGAGAGAGAGTGCGAGAAAGACAACGGTTTGAAATTTTATCTCAGGGCTCAGGGCCATCAAAGTCTGTAGGGTGTTGAGGCTGTCGCGTTCGACAATTCCCTCTTCTTGTTTCTCTCTCTCTCTGTCTCCGTTCTGTCGGTGACAACGTGAGGCAGTTATTCTCCGGTGTCTTCATCGTCTGTCAGTGAAGCCGTTGATAAGAGCAGAGAGCCAAGCGCTAAGTGAGTTAGACGGCCAGGCAGGCAGCAGCCGATAAACGAGGGTTGAAGGTCAGGAGAAGGCATGCCACGCTCTTAAGCTCTGCAGACAACCTGAGCCAACAGGATGCTGTGACAAGACGGTGAGGCAGTGTAGACTGAATGTTAAATGCTATGTTTTAGTTTGATTTCAATAGAAAAACGCATATGTTTTGTGGGCAAGGTATAGTTCACTCAAAAGTGATGAACAACCTACAAACCCTTTCAAAAGACTTCTTTCTTCCATGGAACATTAAAGTACGTAGTGATCAAGGGCTGTCCAAGTATTTTTCTTTTACTGCATATAAGTTAGTTTTTTAAGTATCTGAGAGTAAACTTTAACTGGTTCCATGCACAATATCTCTACATTGAATTTACACAAAACATGCCGTTCCTTGTTTTTCGAAGTGCACTCTCGAACAACTGCAAGACATGATAGCGATGCTTACTTCAAGCCGATACTTTCTTATGAATCTGAAACTAGTTCACAAATCTCAGAATGATTCAAATCTCGTAAATCGGAATGATCCGATCACTGCAGTTCTCAGGATAAGAATGTAAATGTAACTCGCTGATTTGGTGATCCAGTTGGAACGAGTCTCAACTTACTAAATTGGCCATATACATTTCAGCGCATAAAATCGTACTTTTTAAGCCACTAGAGTTCAGAAAAAACATGCTGTTCCCTGTTATTTTGGAGTTAAAAAAAACTCAAGACTCACTGCAAGATGCGACAGCCATGTCCGATTTGTAAATGAATGATTCTTTAGAAGAGACTCTTTTCAATAAACCTGTTGGTCAGCTGATCTGAGTGAGGCTGATGAGGTGAAAAGTAATGACTAATTTTGGTATTGTTTAGAGTAAATGTTAATTATATTTAGGTTATACATGACTGTACATTGTTTATGTGCTAAATCAGTTGTGTAAGAGTTAGCTGCTCATTGTATATTGTTGTTTAAGACACAAAGACCACATTTACTGATATCAAAGTTGCTTTAATCTTTGATTAATCTTCCTTATTGACTAATGCCAATGAATAATAGGCTGATTCGTAATATTTTCAGCAAGACGCTATTTAAGCAGTACTTATAATCAGGTAAAAATTTAAGAGTAGGCTACTTTTTTTAGAAGTAACAGGGTGTCTGTACTTTAACTTGTACTGTGTTCACCACTGGGGCATTATCTCATAGTCATATGCTTTTTGTATGAGGGATAAACCAATTTTTTTTCTGTTGAAGAACATTGGTCCATGCTAAGATGGAGCATATGTTTTGAGTAACGTTGTTGACACAGAGATAGTCGTCTGTCAAAGATCCTGTGGTGCGTCATCTTGGGACAAGAAGGAACTATGGTGATTGCTATCTTTTTTTAATTTAAAGGGGTCATATGATGCGATTTCATGTTTTCCTTTGTCTTTGGAGTGTTAAAAGCTGTTTGTGCATACAGAAGATCTGTAAAGTCGCAAAGATTAAAGTCTCAAACCCAAAGATATATTCTTTATAAAAGTGAACGCTCAGCCACGCCTTCCTTAAAGGAGTCATATGACGTTGCTAAAAAGAACATTATGTTGTGTATTTGGTGTAATGCAATGTGTTTATGCGGTTTAAGGTTAAAAAAACACATTATTTTCCATATAATGTACATTATTGTTTCTCCTCTATGCCCCGCCTTTCTGAAACGATTTTTACAAAGCTCATCGTTCTAAAAAAGCGAGGTGTGCTCTGATTGGCCAGCTATCCAGTGCGTTGTGATTGGCCGAATACCTCAAACGTGTGACAGAAATGTTTTACGCCCCTTAACATACTGTGATGCCGTCTTCCAGCAGGACGAGACTCAGTCCAGCTGCTCTGCTCGTGCACATCCCATCATTGGTTCTCTTTTAGCAGTTCAGTCAATGTACTGTTAGGAGTAACTGAATAACTCGGGGTATTGGTATTGGTTTATTTTGTTTTGAACCCAACCGCTGGGTCAAAACAACCCAATAGCTGGGTTTGTCCCTTTTTAACCCAGCGCTGGGTTATATTTAACCCAGCATTTTTTAGAGTGTACCTTCAGAATGCTTGGAATATACGTCACGAGATGCATAGGATTATTTTACGACAGATATGCATCCGCTTCAAAAAAAACAAACAACTAAAGTCACCATTCACTGCCATTAAATTGGCAAGTGCGAGCAGGACATTTTTGTGTTATTAAGTAATAAGCCTTTAGAACAACATTAAGGTGAGTAGTCACTCTAGTTCACACAGTTCCAATAAATTGCGATGGGTTAAATAAACACCAAGAGCTTGTAACACTCCAAAGAGAAAGGAAAAATTTAAATCGCATCATATGACCCCTTTAAACGCCTCGTTCAAACACGCCCCCACATATCTACGTCACAGTGTGGGAAGATTTGCATAACACCGCCCCAAATGTATACTCAAAGAAAGAAGACGTAACTTTTATTCTCCTTGTAGTATTGTTGTCGCTGCCGCCATGTCGTGGAGATGCGGTGTGTTTCGTTGCAAAAGCCAAACTACTTTGTTTGGCCTTCTAGGACACAACTAGAAATCAGTGGTTAATTTTTATTTACAACACTGTTCCAGAACAGTACAGCCCAAATATTAGTGTGTGCAGCACATTTTACGGGGGAAAGTTTCCTGAACCTGGTAAGGGGCGTAACATTTCCATCACATGCTTAAGGTATTCGGCCAATCACAACGCACTAGATAACCGGCCAATCAGAGCACACCGCGCTTTTCAGAACTATGAGCTTTGTAAAAATCTAAGCTTTTCAGAAAGGCGGGGCATAGAGGAGCAACAATAAAGTATATGTATATATTTATACACAAAATAATGTTCTTTTTAGCAACGTCATGTAACCCCTTTAATTTCCCGCGCTCTCGCTCTCTCTCTCGCTCTCTCAAACGCTTATCTGTCATCCACCAATCAGCGGTCGTTCGTGTGGTCCTGGATCGTGGGGTTTTGCCCTTCATTTTCTGCGTAATTAAATTTTGATTACCCCTTTAGCTCGGCGAGCGGGGGAATACGCCACACGCAGACTCATTACCGCCACACGTCCTCGTGCGCATGAGGAGTGTGTGTGCGACCGTTGGATCCCCGCGCTTTAGCTCCCCTCAGTTTTTTCTTTACCTTGTTTATGAGGTTGGGTTTCTCTCATCAGCAGCATTAGTGGCTCGGAGCAGAGATGAATGGGGTCGTCCTTGCTTGCGGACACACACAAACACACACCCCGTCGCGCTCTAATGCTGCATACCTGACCTTTCTAGACGTCCTTGTTGCGAGGGCGAGCACGCAGAGAGTTCGTAGACTGCTATATAAACGGATATATGAGTAGACTAGTCGAGAAACTTCTTGCATTAGCCTATTGTGTGTGTGCGCATATTCTCGTGAGTCTCCATTAGTGTGTTTGTGGGTGTTTTACTAAATAACACTGTCTTCTCACACAATACAAAAAGTGCTACCATGTATTACCACCTATTTTAGGCATTTATTATTTGAATTACTTTACCAAGTTAATACTATGAAAATACCTGTGAAATACTTTGGTATCCTGTGGCAATCCTGTGAAAATGCCTTAGCAAACATAACATTGTAAGACCATGGTATTTTGGACATGTAGCATGGTATTCAATATCACCATCTTCTTACCACATACAAAGAGTAGCCTACTGTGGTATTACTATGTTTTTCAGACATTTACCATGGTATTACTGTGCAACTGAATTACTTTATCAGGTAAATGCTATGGTAATAACATAGATTTCTGAGAAATGCCATACCAACAAAATAACATTATACGACCATGGTATTTTGGATACTACCATTTTATTCAGTATCACCATCTGCTACAAAAAGTACCATGGTACAATGATTTTTCAGACATGGCATTAATATAGTATTGGTTGAAATACTACATATGATAATACCATAGTATACCAAAAATGACCACAGTACTACCATGGTATTTTGGACATATACCATGCTACTACCATGATATTTTTAGAAGTACCATGTAAATAGGCATACTGTGGAATATTAATTTAATGACCATGGTATGTTTCAAAGTAACATAGTATTAACTTCGGAATCCACCACAGTACTTTTTTTTGTACTATACAGTAGTACATGAATGTGACACCATGGCAAGTGATTTTCCCTGCAGGGACCCTTACAAAAAGTATTTTGTGGTACAGTAATGTATCAGAGGGTAGTACTATGGTCTTTTAAAATATACTATGGTATTTTATGATTACCATATTAATATATTGTGGAATCATATTAGTGCCAAAAATATTGTCATATCTAAAGGGCACCTTTAGGGGGCATCCTGAAAATGAAAACCAAATAATAAGACTGAAAAATATTAGTATTAGTTTCTAAAAATGCCAAAATGTGTGTTTCAGTGCAATGGTAATTATAATTGGCTTAATGTAAAAACAATAGAAGTCAATGGGAAGTCTTTATGTAGACAGCTAGATAAATGTGTGTGTTTGTGTTTGATTGGGTTTCGGTGGCTCTGGCTGTGCTGAACCGCTGTGAAAATGAAGAACTGCTGTGAAAAAAATAACCGTTGCCCTTGCAGCTTCTCTCTCTCTCTCTCTCTCCCCCCCTTTTCTATTCTTTCCCTCTTTACGCCTACGACAGCATTCTGCACCCGCCCGCTGCACAAACTCTTAAACTGCTTTCTTTCTCCTCTCTGTCTCCTTTATAGCAGACGGGCCAATGCAAATGATTGGGCGAGCTGGGCTATCCCCCTGTCCCCAGTGTGTGGTTATTGATTGGTTAATGCAGGATGTCCGTTTGAAAGCGACGCCCTCTCTCTCCCCGACCATTTATCAGCACGCTATCAGCTCTCCACGGAAGAGCTGCGTGTCAGGATGAATGCTAATCGATTCAGAGAAGAGAATGGGGGGGGGCGGGGGCGGGGGGAGAGATTAGACGAGAGGAGACAAGGGGGTATCTGTCCTAAGGTTCTTAACCCTTTACCCTGTCCTAATGCAGCCTGTTCAGTGTTTCCCACAGACATCTGTGTATAGCCTAAATTTTGGCTATAAACATACAACATTCATGCTCAAATGTTGATGTTTCTGATAACCGATGGTGCTGTGGTACGTTTATTCCTCAGTCCCACTGTAAAAACAAATGCAATGAAGAAAGCAAAAGCCATTTTGTCTAAAACTTCAATTAAAGATTTGTTTATCATTTTACTATATAAGTCTCTAGTAAGAAATGTGGTCACTAAACAAACCTAGTCGCTTGTATGTTAAAGCTATTACCAATGAGATATGTAAATGCACATAAACTATGGTAGACGCTAAAGGCTAATTTCTTCCTTTTCTAAATAGACTTAATATAATAACTCACCTTGTGGTGATTCGGTAACAGTAAAAATAAACAGAAACACTCTGTATGTGTGTGTATAATGGTTAAGGTGGCTGTAGGAGGCTGGTAGCGGGCTGCTAATCTGAGGGTATAGCACATATAACGTCATGTCCGTTAATCTGGCCTGCACTCTTAAAAATAAAGGTGCTTCACGATTCCATAGAAGAACCTTTTTGTCTAAATGGTTCCATAAAGAACCTTTCTGTTTCACAAAAGGTTCTTTGTGGCGAAAGAAGGTTCTTCAGATTACAAAAAGGTAAGAAAGAGATGGTTCTTTAAAGAGCCTTTGACTGAATGGTTCTTTGTGGAACCAAAAATGGTTCTTCTATGGCATCGCTTGAAGAACCTTTTGAAGCACCTTTATTTTTAAGAGTGTGTGTGTGTGGATCTAGGTCAGATTCCTTCTACATTATCCCTGGAACAACACCAATCAGAGAGCCAGAGAGAGACAGGCTGAGAGAGTGAGACAGATAGCAAGACAGAAATAGGCAGAGAGAAAGAAAGCTGAAAGAGATAGACAGAGAAATAGAAAGGAAGAGAGAGAGAGAGAGGCCGGCTGAGAAACAAAAAGAAAGACAGGTGCAAAGAGACAAGCTTAGAGAAAGTTTGATAAAAAGAGAAACAGAAAGAGACCAGTGGAAGCAAATAGACAGACAGTGAGAGAGACTGACAGATGGACAAACAGAGAGACAGACAGGACAAGAAACAAAAAAAAAGACAGACAGTGCGAGAGACAAGCCAAGAACCACAAACTGAGAGGAAGAAAGGCAGAGAGGAGGAGAGACAGCAGAAAAGAAAAGCTGAGAGAAAGACAGACAGACAGAGAAATTAAAGGAAGAGAGAGACAGACATTGACAGATGGACAAGCTGAGAGGGACACAGGCTGAAGAACAGAAAGAAGGGCAGGCAGAAAGACAAGCTCTTGAAGTTGAATTTGACAAGCTTAGAGAGAAAGATAGATAGAGAGAGACTGACGGACGCAGACAGACAGACAATGAGAGAGACAGGCCATAAGACCACAAAGTGAGAGACAGACAGGCAGAGAGAGATACAGAAAAATAAATAGAGAGAGAGACAGGCATGGACTGACAGATGGGCAAGCTGAGAGCGAGAGACACCCCAAGAAACAGGAAAACAGACATGTAGAAAGAGACAGATAGAAAGAGAAACAGAAAGTGACAGGCAGAGAGACAGGCCAGGGTCCACAAAGTAAGAGACAGACAGACAGAGCGAGAGACAGGCATTTTGGAAGTTGCAACAGAGTTCTGTAAACACAAAGACAGAGAGTGCGACAGACACACTTTTTTCCCCTCTGCGGCTCCTGGCAGTAGTTAATAGATTGTGTTACGTTGATCTCTCCGGTCACCGTGGTTACAGCACAATAGTTAATAGCCCATTTGAGTGCACACACACACTGTTATCAGAGCTCTGTGTGTGTGTGAGGGACGGTGAGCGATGGTGAGCATATTTTCCAACGTAATGTTTGCGTAGTTAATGTGTGCTTGTCTGTGTGAAAGACAAAGTATGCACGTGTGCACGTCACGAGAACTTATTTTCCTGCATAATTATTTTTTGCATATAGTGCACAGGTGTGTGTGTGCTGCACTTTTTGTTTTGTTTTCTCTCTCATTTGTTTTCACGAGCAGCATAAACATACGAGCACGGCCTTCACCATGACAGCACACTCAAATACATGCACGGCTCAACAATAGCGAGGGAACAAACAGAGCAACGGGACAAAATACACAATCTAGATGATGACGAACGCCGTTGGGCTGCTGAGTAACAAAAGTCAAAACAGCAGTATTATATATAACATCACCACTGACTGATAGTATACACTCCTTTCACACTACGTTTTATAGAATAAGAAGTGAATAAAATATTGTAATAGTAAATAAATATTCTAATAAAATAGTGTATATATTGTATATATGTGAATAAGTAAATAATATTTTTATTTGAAATAGTTTTTTAAATTTGACAAATTTTATATATGTTCTCATCTCAGTTAACGCTCTGCTGTTTCTCGCTCTTTCTCAGATAATTGGTGGGTGTGTCGCCATGGTGCCAAACACCCACATTTTTGTGTCAGGACCTGGCACTGTTACTACTGTCAACTTCACACCAACGTTCCTGATAGCACATTAATTTGACGCGTATTGACCTGCATTGTGCTGACATGGCATCACTTATCAGATTACACAACACATTTGTAATATCAAAACTTCATGTACATCTCCAATGTGTTTAATCGAAAAACAGTGAATTCACTGTGTTTATAAGTTGAGCATTTTAAGATGTGTGATAATGCACTGGATATGTGTTTATTTTGCCAGTTAAAAGAGTCTTTGTTCCTTCAAAGGTCTTTGTACAGACAAAACACACACTATATCTACACCTAGATATAGCTGGTAAAAACAGCATATGAAAACAAGCTTTTAACTGGCAGTGCAAAACACACACACACACACACTTAAGTTTCAAATAACAGCATTGCTGCATACAGCTGATGCCATCGCATGCTGTTGTTGCGGGTCCATGCTCAGCTCCAGAAGATCCCTTGTTTACATCACATTAGGGTGCATGTGTGTGCTTTTAAGACATTGCAAGTGTCCCAGAGAGTTTATGTAAGCCTGTTTGTGCAGCTGAGACTTCTAGAAAACAACAGCAGTGCTAATGCAGTACTGAAGTACTGAGCAGTTTAGAACTCTATAAAACGAATGCAATTAATAATTACATCTAGTAATATTACATGAAAATAATACTTGTGATAATGACCGCCTGTATGTTGTCTTACAAAAATATGCATATTTATATATTTATTAATAAATGATGAATAATATTAAATGGTAATACAATAATATTATCTAATGGCAATGCATGTATTATTCATAATAAACTGTTCAATTAAGTCATTTAAAATTTATAATTTGATAATAATTGATAATAAATAATATTAATATTATTTTAATAATATTCCAATACTATCTAATACTGTATATATCTAGTAATGTATATATTATTAAAAATTATTATTAATATTACACTGACAGCTGGCTGTACATTATGCCTAATTTATAAATGTTTTCTGTAATAATACAATAATATTATCTAATGTTAATGTATATATTATTTATAACAAACTTAAATTAAATATTTTTTCATTATAATTGATAATAAATAATAATGAATAATATTAATTAATTAATATTATTTTAATAGTACTAATATTATCTAATATTGTATATATTATTAAAATGTATTATTATTATTACTATAGTGATGGCTGACTGTACATTGTGCCTAATTTATTTATAATAAATTGTTAAATAAAATAAATAATTTTAATTAAATAATCACAAGCAGAGAAGCAAAATTGGGTTAAAGGGTTAGAATAGAAATTGTGCTTCAGTAATTTTGCTTTAATTGCGTTAAATGATTTTAACGCGTTAAGGATTGTAAAATTAATCACATGCGTTAATGCGTTAACGTTGACAACCCTAATTATTATTATTACTGCGGCAGTGACAGCTGACTGTAGGCTACATTATGCCTACTTTATAAATGTTTTCTATATCTAAAAAAACTATATCTATATATCTATCTGTCTATCTGTCTGTCTGTCTGTCTTTTCTATTTCATGGGCCTGCTGATTTCTGTTAATTGCAAAAATTCCTAAGTATTGAATTATTTAATTACTTTTTGCAGCTGAATTAATTACATGAGGGCTTTTCTGCACTGATTGCCAAGAACAGGGTATTTACTGAAGGTATAAATCAGGTTTTACTGCCACCAGGTCAACGGCCTAATTACTGGAAACTGGGGGAGATTATTTCACCCCTGCTTATTATCTCTGCAAAAAAACCAGAGCAATCTCTATCTCTCATTCTTATTTTATGACCGTGCATCAGTGAATGTGTGACTTGAATAGCGTGCAAAGGTTAATTTCACACGCACACACATTTATCGGACACGTGCGGCCGCTGCGTGTTTCTTATCGAGCACATAAAGGTCAGTGTGACTGAGCCGTTTGCTCTTCAACTGTTCGTGGGGTGTTTCGGATCAAAGTCCGTGATACGACTTCAGAAATCGACCAGCAGCGCTAAAAAAGCAACGTTTAATCTATCTACCTGTCTGTGTCTATTGAAATAAGCTACAGTAGGCCTATCTTCTATGAATGTGCGAGACGTCCGGTTCGCTACACGGTAAAAAAGAAAAAAAAACGGTAAAACTATTTGCGCTACAAACCTGTGTGTTTATGATGATGATAATGAATTAAAATAATATAGGCATAACAAATAACAGTTTGCAATATTAAGCAGCATAACGGTCTGCTGTTGTACAGCTAAAACAACAGGAAGCTGCCGACACCGGAAGCCTCGCACATTCAAGTTACAAATGGCCGCACCCGTACGTTCATTTAAAATAAGGTGGCTAAAGTACCATGGTAACACCATAGTATTGTAAGAGTGTGGGCTATACATATTCGTCTGTCTCGCTCTTATATAACCGGCTGCGGTGGGTAAAACTCATATTTTATAACTCAATTAGAGCGAGCCCTGAGCCCTGGTGCTTTTCTCCCTCTGGGTTTGCGGTCTGGCTCATTCTCTCCGCACTTCCTTTCTTCCCTTGATCCATCACTCATCCCTCCCCAATCGTCCCTGACTGGACGAGCTGATGTCACACTCTGTTGAGAAGCTCAGCGGCTTTTCCACAGCCGTGCTGACGGAAAGATTTGTGTGAGGAGCGTGAGACAGAGACGGGGGGATTTTTCTGACTCACTCCGAGTCTATCCTCGGTGTATAGATCCAACAGCGGTCTTGTAGGCCTACATGCCAGAGGGAGCATGGCTTGTGTTTACAGGAACGAGCTGAAAAAAAAGAAGCTTGACTTCGGCTTGTCAGTCGTAAACTGTAGCCTGTTCAAACTACTGTTTGTATTTACAGGACAAGGAAGACTTTGGGGAAGTCGTGGCCTAATGGTCAGAGAGTCGGATTCGTAACCCAGAGGTTGCGGGTTAGAGTCTCGTACCGGCAGGGATTGTAGGTGGGGGGAGTGAATGTACAGCGCTCTCTCCCACCTTCAATACCATGTACAGCGCTCTCTCCACCTTCAATACCACGACTGAGGTGCCCTTGAGCAAGGCACCGAACCCCCAACTGCTCCCCGGGCGCCGCAGCAAAAAAATGGCCCACTGCCCACTGCTCCGGGTGTGTGTTCATGGTGTGTGTGTGTGTGTTCACTGCTGTGTGTGTGCACTTTGGATGGGTTAAATGCAGAGCACTAATTCCGAGAATGGGTCACCATACTTGGCCACATGTCATGTCACTTTCACTTTCACAATTCGAGAGTTATTAAATGTAGCTTTGTTTAATTTGAAGGCTGATCTTGTTTCCTGATCTTGGGTGTGCTATGAGGTACCACACCCGATTTATTTGAAAACATGAAGCATATATACAATTTGCCTTTTATAATTAACTTGCATATCAAGTCAGGTGAGCGCTAACAGGTGCAAGAAGATTTTTGTATTTATTTTTTTTATGTGTGTATTCCACAATGTCATAACATTACATTAAAATATGCACAACTAAACAAGAATATGAAAAAGTAAAAATAAAAAAAAAGCATAAATATACTATACGAAAGGTTAATAAATTAAAAAGTTAATATTTTATATGTCGTAAAACATGTATGAAATAATATAGAAAAAGTATAAATATAGAAAATAATACAAGCTAACACAATACTAACACAAATAATTACAGTAATAAATCTTATAAAATAATTAACAATTATATATTAAATATATAATTAAACATAAAATATATTCAAAATATAAAAAAGTTTTATAAATACTAATTATAAATAAAATATTTTATAAAATCTTATAAAGAAAATAATAATAAATACAAATGTAAGTATTAAAACAGTTTGTATTCTATAATATAATATACAATGATAATTAAAAATGCATGCATATTTAAAAAATTATAAATGTATTAATAAATAATTTTTTTGAAATACACATTTAAAATGTTAAAACGTTTAATTTTAAAAGAATATTATCATTTATTTTCACGGGAAAAAAATATTTATTTATTTGTACTCACTAAAAAAAGAGTTAAGAAATAATTATAGAGCTTAACAAATAATTATTAAAAATATAAAAACTATTTTTAATTATAAATTAATACAATATAATTAATTACTAAATAAAAAATAAACCAAATGAAAAGTTTATCCATCAAAATGTGTAATTTAATATTATTTCATTTATTATTATTCATACTTATTTAAAAATGGACACGTTTAGCTTATCTTTGACTTCTGGACTCCCACTTCCCTAAAAGAGGCACCTCACTGTAAATAGTGTTATATGACAGTATAGCACCTTATACGGGGCCTGCATGTGTGTCTGCACCCAAACACTGGGCCAAGGACCAACATCAATTTCTAGAATACATCTATAAACAGGAGTGCTGTTACGAGAACTTCCCAGCAGCCTTAGAGAGCATGAACAGGCTGTGTGGACCGTGTGCATGTGTGTGGATGTCCTCTCTGTGCGTGTTATCATTCTAGCAGGGCTCGGCTATTGTTAGCTGCTGACTGGGCTGGCCTGTGATTTATCAGTTAAGATGCTGTGTTGAAGTGTTATGATGTGTGTAGGTTTATGTAGCTACACCTTGGGGATAAAATAGTTCCCAGACGTGAACTAAATCTGACTTCATTGTAGGGACATCCAGGAATGTTTCTGGTTGAAAAAGTGTGAATAAATAAAACCAATGGTATATATATATATATATATTAACGTTTGTGTGTGTGTTTACTTCATCAGCAATGTTCATTGTTTTTAGTTCAATCAAGCAGAACTTTATGGATGAGATTGATGAGTGTGTGGGTGTTTATTTGTTATATGACAACTTTTCTTTTTACACAACATTTGGGTTTTGTGTGTTTGTGTGTCAGAGGTCTTTACAGCTTCAGTTCAAGAAACAATACTACAAATTACAACAATTATCGGTTAACTGTCATTCAGACATGTGTACAAGCGAACGACTGCCAATAACCAGTGAAATTTGCATGCTACACTAAAATAAATGTACAAAATAGTTTTATTTGTAAGATTTACTTTCAATTCTTTCAAGGTTGTGATGTAATTTCCCCCCATTGAGGGAAACACAATAAGTGTCTTTGAATTTGACTTGTAGGATGTAGTTTGTTCTGTAAAAGTTATTCGTACTTTGAATGTTGTAGTTTTTTCTTGGCATTCAGGCTGTTTTTAAATGTTGTAGTTTTTTCTTCCTTCTTCCTTATTAACTTATTTTTTTAATGTTATGTGTCCTTTAAATGCAGTTTTCCTTTACATGTTGTTATTTGTTCTTTATTGTAAAATTCTTTATTGTATTTTAATTAAAATATTGTTATTTAAATGTCTTTTTTTCTTTAAATGCTGTAGGGAGGGTGGGATCTTATGCTTTTAAAGCTAGCTTGCTATTGCTAACCTCTCCGAAATTGCCTACCCTACCTTTAAAGTATTTTTTTAAATGTAGTTTTCTGTAAATGTTGTAGTTTGATCTTTAAATGTTGTTTTCTATGTATTTTTAGCATGTCATTTTTTTTCTTTAAACGTTGTTTTTTGCTGTTTAGATGTTGTAATATCTTCTTTAAAATATGAGGTTTATTTTGTTTTATTATTATTATGTTTTTTCTTTAAATGTTACTGCTGTTCTTTAAATATTGTAGTTTTTCTCTATATGTTGTTTGTTCTTTGAAGTTTCCTGATTGCACACGTACGTCTGCAAGATGTCTGTTAAAGATCGCTTCATCTGGAAAGCATCTACTGTGCACAAACATCTGCTAGACGTCTCTAAGATGTCAGTTTTACATACATTCTGAATCATAAACATCTTAAAGACATCTTCTAAATGTCCTGATAGGAAACTTTTGACGTATTGCAGATGAGCAAACACTAAAAATGCGTCTTGCAGATGTAAATGAAGACATCAAATAGACGTCTCTGTGATGTACGTGTGATATCAGGGTTATTTGTTCTTAAAATTTTACTGTTTGTTCATTCAAGGTTGTTGTTGTTGTTTATTCTGTACACTGATGAGAACTACATGTTCATGTTATATATGTGTACTTCAGATGTTTGTGTATTAGTTTATTTTTGAGACTTAAATATATCCTAGCTTTTAATTAAGTTCATTTAATTGACATTTTCCAGATGACGTGTTGTTGCTGTTTGCTAAAATAGGTTTTGTTTGTGTGTTTATGTCTGACTGTTGAGTGAAAGAAGAGCATAAGCATCTTTGAATTTGACTGTAACGGTAAGTTGTTTATTGATAGACTGTTGATATCAGTTTCAAAAATGTTCTTGGAAGGTTGTTCTTTGTACTTAAGAAACTCTGTTATTGTTAATATTGTTGTTTATTAGCTCAGTGAGGAGAACAACATGCACATGTGTGATATTTAATATGTGTTAGAGCAAGACATTTGTGAATGTGTCGTGCAGCGATTAGCTTGTGCACACTTCTAATGTAATACTGGCTCTTTTAGGACAAGAACCGGAATGAGTAACGTCCCACAGACGCCAAGTAACGAAACAGGTGGTTATGAAAAACAAGAGAAGGCTGCCAATACTTTAAAGGTTAAGCTATGTGCTGGCCAGTCCGGTGCGGTTTCTGGCTAAGCTTGTTTATTAGCTTGCACATGTTGTCTTATTTTAGCGCTGGTGCGTCCCCGCTTAGTTTATGATTCTAAATATAGAAGTGCAATGACAGAGCATGAGTGCATGTGCACATCGAGTGATCATCTGGAGGGGACATTCACATCGGCCTTATCAGCTATACAGAAACACCACTAAGGTTACACTCCGAGTACATGCGGTTAGCATCTGTGTTAGCGCTGCGCCTAACGTACCTTTTCAAAGAACCATTGCTCAATTGTTTTTGATTTATTTTTAAATGTATATGGCAACTTGTAACTAATAAACAATGGTTTGTGTGTGTGGTTTTTCCATTTTTACTTATTTTTAGTTTTAACAGCATCTAGTGTAAGCTCCTCATCTTAACCCTTATGAATATTAACCATGGTTTTACTACAAATAAAACCAAAAAACCATGGTTACTATTAAATCATGGTAACCACAAATTAACCATGGTTTTGCTACACTAACCATAGTATAACCATGGTATATGTAGTACAAATGGTAATCAATACACCAAAAAAACATGGTTACTACGCACCATGGTTAATTTTGTAAGCTTATACCTAATGTACAAGCTAATGTATGTTCGCATTTTTTTTTTTTTGTCATTTAGCCAAAGTGACGATTAGGCTACTGTGCATATGATATATTGTTAAAGTACAATAAAAATATGTTTGAGTATACAATTTCGATTCTATTTATAAAATCTGACTGGATTAGCTACATGTAAAGTATTTGTTGCAAAAATGCTATAGTTTATATGATAAGTATACACATACTGTATTACCTGGCGGAAGAGACGTTTATTGTAGGCGTATAAATTACAGCTTATTGCTGTAGTAATGTTTATAGCTATATTGGACCATTTAGTGAGGAATAATCATACGATTTGTTACTGATCTTCTGATCACGTTTATGACTGACTTGATGTGTTATCTGTTAACCACTTTTAATGTTTTACTCAGAGGTTAAACTGAGGATAATCCCTTTTTAATCGGATAATATGCTTCCTCGAGTCATTTCGGTGCTTGAAATTGTTGACAGGGTGATGAACTTGTGGATTTCTAGTGCTTCAAGAGCAGTGTGAAGTTTCTACACTGTTTCACATCAACAGTTCAGGGGAAACATGTTTTGTTCTCCTTGTAAAAATGCAAGTGGTATTGGTGTAATATGTAGATGTAGATAAATAAAGAAAAATGAAAAGATGGAGGATTGAGATACTGTAGGACTATATGAGAGTGTGGGCCAAGCGGCCAATTTTACTCAAGGTGGGTTTATTTGTTAAACTATTAAACTTTCCGCTGTTATTGCCCAGGCAATAGTTGATTGAACGTTTACTTTTTTGTTGCAGGGCATGTTGTCACAAGTTATGGGGTAAATTGTCGCAATGGAACTCACCATTAAAAACCTATTAAAGGCATTTCATCAGGCGGTGCCCCTTATAAAATCAAGTATCATGTGAACACCTGCCCTTATATCAGGTCTATTCAAGTTTCAAAGCAAAGTACTAGATAAGCGTGTGTGTTTACAGTCAGCTTCTGTCTGGATTAGGTTACGTCGTCTAGTTTCTCTCTGGTGACCTCGAAGACTTGCTGAGTTGTGCGTGATTTATGTACACTTGCGAGTTGCGACTGGATTGAAATCTTTTCTGTTAATTAAAAAAAATACATTAATAATAATAGTAATAAAATTAATAGTAACAATGAATTGCACATTTAAGCAAAACTGACGTTTGTGTGTGACGTTATATTGTCTATCCATTCACTGTGCTTTTATAAGCATTTAAAATACAGCAGTCTGCAGCGACAAGATCACTAATGCCGAGTTCACACTGCACGATTTTCAAACTCGTCGGATCGCCGTTGTTTTCAACCCTATTAGTCAAACATTTTTTGTTATATATATATATATTATATACCCTCATTGGGGGCTGAGCCCCCCTAAAATGAAAATCCTAGAATCGCCCCTGCTGCTGACATAAAAAACAACCGGCGGCAATCGTGGCTTTTCAGATCTGTAAAAACAAGAATAATGAATGTTTTGTGATGAATGGACCCTGTTTGCATAACAGATATACATTATCGAGCACAATAGCAATACGACATACATTTACATTTAAGTCTTAACGGTTCAGTAACACAAACAGCCTGTTTGACATTGAGGAACAGACAGCTAGGGTTTAAAATGGTCATTAAAATGGAAAATTATAGTGAAATTGCACTTGATACCTCAATAACATTGTAAGTGTATGTTATCTATATTTTTATGAAACCTCTTTGTTTTGATTATAAGATTCACCATTTATAAAACTGGTTCTGAATTTAAGATGGTCTGGTGGTAAACACTTGGGTCATGTGACCAGTGTTGGGGGTAACGCATTACAAGTAACGCGAGTTACGTAATCAGATTACTTTTTTTCAAGTAACTAGTAAAGTAACACATTACTTTTTAATTTACAAGAGAATATCTGAGTTACTTTTTCAAATAAGTAACGCAAGTTACTTTTTTTCCAATTTATTGATTGACAGCTCTGGTGTCGCCATGGTGACAGAAATCAGATGTTACTGTAGTTCTAAAATAAATATGAATATGCATTAATTCATCTCACTCACAAAAAACACAGATTCAGTATTAATAATGCAACTCAGAATATGACGCAAACCTGCAATAATTACAGTGGTGTGAAAAAGTGTTGGCCCCCTTCCTGATTTCTTATTTTTTTGCATGTTTGTCACACTTTAATGTTTCAGATCATCAAACAAATTTAAATATTAGTCAAAGATAAACTTTTAAAAGTAACTTTCCCCAACACTGCATGTGACTGAGTTACAGTAATTATGGGTACTTTTTCAGCCCTGCATGTGAGTGTGCAAACCACAAAATTTGAACACTTCTTAGACCGTGTCCCAACTACACGCGACGCCATGACACGCGATAAAAGGTATCTTTTCCATGTTAATTAGAGTTTTTGTCCTAACTAGCCGCGACGGCGACACGCGAAATTTCTAATTTAGAAACAGTTTCTATTTCCGCGATGTCGCGGCTGGAACAACAACATACAAACTATAGGCTATGACAGTAGATAATCTCAGGTGATTATGTGCTTCATTCAAAGCTAAACGTCTCTAATATGAGTTTAAATATAATTTTATGTGACCTTGTAGCCATACTGAGAGCAACAACAGATAGTTTACCTCAGATCTTGAAAATAAATTAAAGAAAAATGTCAGATAAAACTGTGAACTCACTGCGAACCAACGAATGTATGAATACAAAGATGTTATCAGTCACTCAGTATGTACATTTAATGTTAAAAAGCTTTAATATTTATGAATTAGATTATAAGTGCAGTGCGCTTCCAGAGAGAGCCCGCCCACACACGCTTCTGATTGGCTGTGATATTTGATTGATTCTGTCGCGTCACGTCTGGTATGGACACCCAAATTGCTTGTCGCTGAACTCTTTTCGCTTCGCGTGTAGTTAGGACACGGTGTTAGGCTCTGAATCAGGGTTACTGTTACCAGGCCTGTCTGTAACCTTTAACCTTTGGCCTCAGGCAGTGATTGAACTGATCTGACATCAGCATAACACAATAATGAATATTGATGCAGCTCTGAGGAACGATACAGTAAATGTTTAACAAATTAAAACAGTCATGAAGCTTGGTGTGGGTGTTATGTTCAGGTTTTACTGTTTGCAACAAATGTCCCAAATATAATAGTAAAATATTATAATGAAACCTAAAGGGACTACAGAGTACAACAGTTTAGGAAAAAAAAAAACATTCACTGAATCCTTAGAGATATTATTTTGTAATAATAAAATATACACATACAAATATGAAACAATACAAATATAAAACAATATTTTAAAATAAAACAAACGTATTTAAATAATTGTATTGATATATATTGCTTTTATTTACTAATTACCATTTGTGTTTGTTATATATTTATATTATTATTTGCGAAGAAGTGAGTACTTAATTCACTCCTAAAATAATGTACATATTACATTTACACATATTTATTTGTATTATTTTTTATTGTATTTATTAATTTTTTTGCTTTGAATCAATGTTTCTAATATAGTGATTATTTCTTTTTATTGTGGATTTTTTTTTAAAATCCCTACGGAAATAATGAATGTGAAAAATATTTCAAATTCAGGAATGTTGCATTCTATGATGTTTGAATTAAAAACTAAAAAACACAAAATGGATTCTCAAAGAGTTCAGTTTAGAGGGTTAGGGTATAGCAAATATAATTAGCTAAAAATGAAAGCAATTAAAGTCAGTGGAAAGTCCGCACCATGAAACAAACACAAGGCAGAAAACAAGACACTTTGGTTTAGATTCAGTCAGCGTGTGACGAGGTCCCTGGAGAACAATCAAAGCGGCATCTGTGTAACATCAGACATGAGACTGTGTGTGTGTAACGTGAGAGTTTGAATGTGTGTGATATCTGTACAGATGAGAAAGGTGGAAGTGAGACAGATGCAGTGTGTGTGTGTGTGTGTGTGTGTGTGTGTGTGTGTGTGTGTGTGTGTGTGTGTGTGTGTGTGTGTGTGTGTGTGTGTGTGTGTTCTGAAGGATCATGTGACACTGAAGACTGGAGTTATGATTATGAAAAAATCAGTTTGCATCACAGAAATAAATAATATTTTAAAGTATATTAAAATTGAAAGCCATTCATTTAAATGGTAATAATATGTTACAATATTACTGTTTTTTTCTGTAAAATTGCAGCCTTGATGAACAAAAGAGACTTCTTTAAAACACATTAAAAATCTTACTGATCCCAAACTTTGAACAGCAGTGTAATCATATATTCTTATATACATTTATAAATTAAATATATAAATTTATATTTTAATTATAATATAAATTAAAATGTACACTGTTATATGTATAATAATGTAGTAATATTTAATATATAATAGTTAAAATATAACATATTTCTTTATATTATAATTATATATTAATACAACAGCTACTGTTTTATAAAGAATTTGTGCACGCAAACTTTGCCAAAGTTTAGGGTAGCCTACATAAAAGAGGAAGTGAATTCTATGAACGTCCCCAATCATAGTAGCTAGCCTTGATTCATAATAATGTGTTTTTTCCGGCTCTTCTGCCGCACTGATGATTGCGATTGACGTTCATATTCTGATTGCTCATGCTGGACTGTGTGCTCGATGTTGTTGTGGTTTATCACAGCGGATGTTAATTCTGTCTCTTTCAGCGGTCAGTGCATCGCTAATAATAAAGTGAAGAAGGAACCGAGAGACAATCAGAGACGGCGAGAGACAGCGTGTAATTTCTGCTGCGGTTGTTTCACACTTTTTTGGGGGTCTTTCATCAGGTCTGTCAGCGGGAGTTGGGCTGTTGTAAAACTCTTTGGATTTAATATTGTTTGTGTGTGTGTGTGTGTGTGTGTGTGTGTGCTCACACACATGCTAACTCACAGCCCACTCAAAAGAAAACCCGCCAAATATCACTGTGAACGCTGACAGATTTTCTTGCTGCTGCTTTTTCTGACTGTTCCTGTATTTTAGTTTTTACTCTTCTGAAGAAAATGTGAGCACCACCTATGTGTACTAAAAAGTTGTTTCTGGTTTTTACTACGTTGCTAGGCAGTTGCCAAGGTAATCTGGGGAGTTTTAACCACGTTGCTAAGGTGTTCTGAACAGTTTTTAGAAAGTTGCTATGGTGACATACAGTAGGTGGTTTCAAACATGCTGCCACGTGGTTGCTAAGGTGTTCTGAACAGTTTTTAACAAATTGCTATACAGCTACTAAAGTGTTCTGAGTTGCTCTAAGCACATTTCTAAGTGGTTGCTAAGATGTTATGAATGGTCTTTAGCACGTTGCCATGCAGATGAGTGGTTTTAAGCATGTTGGTATGCGGTTGCTAAGGTGTTCTATATGGTTTTGAGCACTGCTATGTGGTTGCTCAGGTGTTCTGTGTGATTTTAAGCATGTTGCTATGTGGTTGCTAAGGTGTTCAGAGTGGTCTTCTACAAGTTGCTATGCATTTGCCAATGTTTTCTGAGCAGTTTTAAAAACATTGCTATGTGGTTGCTAAGGTGTTCTGAATTGTCTTTAAAAAGTTGCTATGCTGTTGCTACAGTGACTGACATTAAGTGGTTTTGAGCACATTGCTATGTGGTTGCTAAGGTGTTCAGAGTGATTTTAAGTATGTTGCTATGTGGTTGCTAAGGCATTCTGAGCAATTTTAATCACACTGCTATGCAGTTGTTAAGGTGTTTTGAGTGATTCTAAGCATGTTGCTATGCAGTTGCTAAGGTGTTTAGAATGGTCTTCTACAAGTTGTTATGCATTTGCTTATCTGTTCTCAGCAGTTTTAAACACATTGCCAAGTTGTTGCTAAGATATTCCTAATGGTCTTTAGGAAGTTGCTATGTGGTTGCTAAGGTAACCTACATTAAGTGATTTTGAGCATAAAGTCATGCAGTTGCTAAGGTGTTCAGAGCAGTTTTTTCCATTCTTTCATCTGTACATTGTACTATCATCCACCTTCCATATATTTCATAACATTTTATCATATGGAATTAAAAAACATAACGCTGTAAAACATTATGGAGTGTTCATATATTTTTCCCATCTTATGAACAGAACCTGCGAGAGCTCAGCGGAGATGGATGATGTAACCCGTCGTCACGATAATGGAATCTCCCTCTGCAGACACTGATGGATCTGTTGCCGTGGCAGCCATTGCCGCCTGCTGACATTCCGGCCTGCCCCTGTCTGACGGCAGGCAGTCCCAAGCACTCTGCCTGCTGTCACAGAGCGGTGTGTGTGTGGTCTGGGACTCCAGCCAGAGTGCTGGCTGACAGGGCCCCCTCACGCAGCTCCACTGAGAGGACCATGCAGTGCTCGAGAATACAGAAGAAG
Source organism: Sinocyclocheilus anshuiensis (assembly GCF_001515605.1). Classification (NCBI taxonomy): domain Eukaryota; kingdom Metazoa; phylum Chordata; class Actinopteri; order Cypriniformes; family Cyprinidae; genus Sinocyclocheilus; species Sinocyclocheilus anshuiensis. The sequence continues at coordinate 188,972 of NW_015547737.1, forward strand.
CCCTGTGAGTGAGCTGCGCGCCAGGGCAGCGGGTTCATTGTCTCTGCACAACGTTTCCTAACCAGGCATGGGACGACAAGTTTCAAGTGTCAAGTAAAATTGACAAAAAGTGACAGCCAATTGTACATGATTTGTGTGTTTTATGTTTAAGAATTTCAAGTCGCTGTTTTGTTGGTCGCTAGCCTAGTTAGCATTGCATTGTTCGTCATGTACGGTGTATAGTATCCTACCTGACTGGAGTATCTAAATGGAGGCGGATATCATGTGGATATCACTTTCTTACAACAGAAATAGTATGTTAGTAGTACTTACTATGGAATAATGTTTCAGGCACAAAATGTTAAAAAAGTTAATTGTGACTTTTTATATCACAATTTAGAATTTGGACAATTTGTTTCTCGCAATTCAGATATAAACACAGAACTGAGAGGTATAAACTTGCAATTCTTAGAAAAAAAGTCAGAATTGCAAGATATACACATTTTTCTCACAATTCCGAGTTTTTTTTTTTCGGACACATTTTTCTCACAATTTTTCCAAGTTGATCTTGCAATTCTGACTTTTTCCCCCTAATTTCTGAGTTTACATCTTGCAATTCTGTTTTGTTGTTTCAGCCATGGAATAATTGTTTTTTTTTTTTTAAAAGGTAATTTTGACTTTATTTCACAATTGTCTTTTTTCTCACAATTGCGAGTTTATATCTGACAATTCTGTTTCTCTCTCACAATTCTGACTTTTTTCCTTAGAGTTGCGAGAAAAAAGTTGAAAAAATTGTGAGACATAAACTCAAAATTGTGAGAAAAGAAATCTGAATTGTGAGATTAAAAAGTCACAAATACCTTTTTTTTAATTCTGTGGGAGAAACAAACTTCCATAATATACTGTATAGTGTGTTAGTATGCTATTCCAAATGCAGCTAATATGTAAAAGTTTTTAGCTTACTACTAGCATACTACATACTATAAAAATGTTTAGTTTAAATTAAATAAAACCAAAAAAATATATAAACATACCTATAACAATAACGATATATTAGCGCCAACACCAATAGATGATATCATTTTAAGCGTGAACTGCAGTCGTCTGCCGCTTTAAAAGCTAAAACTCTAAAACTAAACAAAAAAGTCAGGTGGATTCTGGTTGGTTGTCAATATTTTTATCATTCATCAGCTGAAAAAAAAAAAGTCGCTCTAAAAGCTTCCTCTTTGACGTTAATGTTATAGTTGTAGCGTGAACTTCACTATCCTCATAGAATTAAAACGATTTTTAAAACTTTATCGTTATAGTTATCATCTTTGGTGTGAACCGGCCTTTAGAGTTGCTGCATCACATCTACTCTCAGTAAATGTTAACACTCATTTAGACGATTATGTGTGAAAATGTTGCTTTGCTGCAAATTTGTCCATATTTTTTATATTTGTAAGTATAGGTGACACATCAAAAGAAATCCAATGGATATAAAGACAAAAAGTGATTGTAAACACACGCACCAGCCGCTAACATTCAGCGCTGTAATCAGCAGCACATGTGGCTCCTTCCTCAGGAAACTTCCGAGTCATGGAGTCTGAAACATAAAATTGAAAAAAAAAAAAAAAGCCACATTGTGCATTTTTTCCCAATCAACCTCCGAACAGCACTGTCTTTCTGACGTTCTGTCTGTGTAGTGTGTGTTTGGATGAAATAATCACTGCACTCATGCTCTATTTAATTCCCACACACTTTGTGTGTGTGTGTGTGTGTGTGTGTGTGTGTGTGTATGTGTGTGTTTACATGGATTCAGATGGGACTCTGTGCTGGAATGCACACAACTGTCCCTCTCGTTCTGTCTGGTGCTGCTCTCTAGTTGACATTTAAAGGCTAACAGCAGGCACTTAGACTCTAAAAACCCTATTGAAGAGTTGGCCTGTCAGTCAAATTTGGCCAGCCAATGGAACTGATCTCCTTATGCCACACACAAATACAGGCTGCATGGGCACTACTTACTGTTCAGTATATACTGTATACTACTTTTTTAAAATAAAGGTTATTTTTTGGCATTAATGGTTCCATGAAGAATCTTTAACACCCGTAGAACTTTTCCATTCCACAAAATGTTCTTTATTGTGAAAAATGTCTTTTAGATGTTCTTCACATTATGGTTCTTTTAAGAACTGTTCACTAAAAGGTTCAAAAATGGCTTTTATAGCATCACTGCAAAACCCTTTTTGAAACCTTTATATTTAAGAGTGTACATCTTTAAAAAAAAAAGTATTTGAAAGTGTATGCATTAAGTAACTTCAAACATTTCAAGCAGAAGTATGCTATAATGTTGTCACATGACCTACGCTAATTCGAAAACGCATACTAACATACTGCTATGCACAGTATGCAAATTTCCTGTATGCATAGAATTGAAATGCTAAAACGTACATTATACAACAAAGCACACTGGTTGTAGTACAGTATCCCACAATGCAATGTACTCGACTTCTAGTGTTATAATTGAACTGAAAGTAAAAACAACAGTGATCATTAACATCTCTTTGTGATCATTTTTGTGATCATTCACACGCTATTTGACTGGATTGGCCAGATTTGTCTATGCAAATTTGGATTAAAAATGTAAAAATAACCATTTTTATTCCCAAAAGATTATTGAACACTACATGCTGAAATAAATGTGTAATGCAGTATACAGCATACTACAGTTTGAAATCAAAGAATAATGCATAGAATAATGCATCTTTCACATATTATTTAATACTATTATATTTAAATAGCGTACACTGCACACTTAGTAGTAAGATGTAATTTAAAAAAAATATATAAAAATTTGGAATGGCATAATAGCATACTACTTTATATGGAAGAAATACTAATGTAGTATGCTATTCCAAATTCAGTGTTACATGCAAGGTCAACTTGGTAGTAGGTCAACTTGATGTTCAATAAATCCCTAGACTGTGCACATTATACATACTGCAAAAATAGTACAGGTAATATGCTAGCATGCTATTCCAAGTAGTGAAACGCTCACTATGAGTTATATCTCTCCTGCCTGAAGAATGCACCATTGTGTGTTTGAGATTAGCCCTGTAATTTTAGCAGGAGATGGAACATTAAAGAAGAACAAAAGTGCCTGACAGGTCCAGTTAAACTCTCTCTCTCTCTCTTTCTTTGTTTGTTTATTTGTTTTTGTGTGTGTGTGTGTGTGTGTGTGTGTGTACGTGTGTGTGTGTCTGTGTCTGTACGTGTGAATCAGTTGAACTCTAGACCAGTACTGCATGAAATTTGGTATGGCACTTGCCAGTGTGGTTTACCACAGCGTGTGTGTGTGTGTGTGTTAGCATGTGTGTTCGTCGGCTGTAGTAGACACACACAAGCCTGGTATTTCCCTTGGGGAAGTTTTTCGCTGCTTGCAAGTCTGATGTCTTTGATTTCGTGCGCTAGAGGCAGAGAAAAGGAAGCAGCCGAACACAGTCTTGCTGCCTCTGTCAACTCGAGGTCCCTTGATAAGAAAAGAAAGAAAGAAAGAAAGAAAGAAAGAGAGAAAGATTCTCATTTAAAGTCAGTTCAGGCCTCTCTTGTGAATAGATGAAAAACAGTCAGAAAAGGGAGTTACATAGATAGATATACAGATAGATAGACAAGTAGAGAGACAGGCAATAAATAGACAGACAGACAATAAATAGACAGACAGACAATAAATAGACAGACAGACAGACAATAAATAAATAGACAGACAGACAGACAATAAATAGACAGACAGACAGATGATAGATAGATAGATAGACAGACAGATCGGCAGGCAGACAGATTCAGTGACACAGGTCTGGTATATATGGAGAGGGTAGGTCGGTTTTTTCATGTTGAGCTTCACGGGTGGAAGGAAATGAGAGGCTTTAATGGCATGGACGAGCAGCGTGTCCTGCCAGGTGCTCACACACACACACCAGATCCTGCCAACTGTTTATTTGTCTGCCTGTTCGCAGGAGCCGCAGCACGACACGCTCTGATCCTATGCGCCAAGAGCTGACACACAGACAGCAAAGGAATAGAGCATGATCCAGGTGTCTGGAGGAAACTTCGGCCCACAGAACAATCTCTCTCTCTCTGTCTGTCTGTCTCTTAACATTATTTTATTTATGGTTGTATTGTATGGTATTGTATTTATCTGAAACAAGTTGTCATTATGTTTTTGAAACATTTCGTGTCAAATGTTCAAACAAAAATATTAACAATTGGAAATATTGTCTCTTTTGTAAATAACATTGATCAGGACATAAACTCAAATTTGCACCACACTTTAATGTGTCACGTTGCAAGATGAATTGCTGATTAAACATTGTGATCTAATATAAATACACACAGATCTGTGGTTTTGCACTGTGAAAATGTGTGTGTACAGACGTGTCATCTGTGTGTGCAGAGCTGGTGTGAATGACGCCATGAGAAATGAGACTGACAGAATGCAAGACAGAGATTATTAACACTAGAGTTCTGCCTGTGCAAAAGTACCTCAACGATAGGGTGCTGCCAAGATTATGCTATCTGGTTGCTAGGGTATTATGAGCAGTTTCTAGGTGGCTTCTTAAAGGTGTAAATCAAAGTAGCCCTCACACAATTTATTTTTATTTTACTTCTGCTTTATTTCACTTTTTTGCTTTATTTAATTTCTGCTTTATGGTTTGTGGCCAAATTAAGTGACCTGAATGCTCCAAATATTTGATAAATAACATTTGAATAATATTCTTTATATATATATATATATATATATATATATATATATATAGTATATATATAATATTATTTATACTTTATGAGCTTGGGGAGAAATTAACAAATTAAAATGAATTATATTGTCATAATATTCTAATATTTATTTTAACAATATTCATAACACACACATATTATATATATATATAATATTTCTGTTTAATTTCATGGGCTTTTCACCCATAATTAAGTGACCTGAATGCACAAAATATTTATTAAATAACATTTTTGTAATGTTCTAATATTTATGTTAAATAAGCATGTTAAGTAATATTGAAATTTTAATTTTAATGTAAACAAATTTTTGGGTTGGCTTGGGGTAAAATTGACTGACTGAACAGAATACTCAAAATATTTGTTCAATAATATTTTCACAATATTCTAATGTTCTATTAGGTTCTAATATTCTATTAGGTCTACTATTAGAATAGTATTGCATTTATTAACAAACAAAATATACCCTTATATAAATAAAAATGCCCCTCAAATTCAACTTCAGTGTTCCCTTTAATGAAGAAAAAAAGTTGAAATGTATAATATGTTCAAACACTTTTCCAGATTATACAGATTTTTAACCATGCCAAAAAAGTCTGTGGATTCCAAAAAATAGAGGAGACCCGTTCGTGCCGACAGGACTGCAGTTAGTTGCACTATGGGCCAGCTAGGGGGGGCTGCTGTACCACCGTACTCCGTATCGCCGCTGTGCTCCGCTAGACGCTGCTGCCGCTCTTGTCCCTCTCTCTCTCTAATCACGCTCTGCGTCTCTCCCCCTCTCTTTATCATTCTGAACCACCCCTCCTCCCCCCGTCACTTACCCTGCCCTTCTGAGAATAGAATCCACGGCGTGTGCGATTTAGCGGGTGTGCGTGTGTGCGTGATAGTTTATGAGCCCGGGCTTCTGTTTGTGTGTGCGTAGAGGCGCTATGAAGGCCAGCTCTATTGTGTGCAGCGCAGTGTTCTGTTACCTGCGCGCGAGTGATTAGAGCGCCGTAATAAACGGATGGAGAGATAGAGCGAGAGAGAGAGGAGAGGAGAGGAGAGGAGAGGAGAGGAGAGGGGTGAACCAGGGATAGGTTGAGTGGAAGAGTAATAAAGACCGAGGGAGGAGATGAAATTCCAGCTGCCTCTGAAAGGCTGTTTCCTGCAGCGCTGCCACGAGATTAATGACGAGAGAAAGAGAGAGAGAGAGAGACGGAGGCAGGAAGAGTGCCGCGCAACGGCTCCGTGAAAGTATCCGGTCCGTGGCGACGGCGTCCCTTTTAGCGGCGCGCGGCTCGGTTTAATCTGGTTTAAGTTCTCCTTTATCATTTAAATAGCGTTCTCTCACTCGCGCACGGATCACTGTGGAGGCAGATCGGCAGATATTGCGCGCTCAGAGGGCATGCAGAGACATTTGCAGTGCCAGCGCACCGCCAGGCCTCGTGCTCTGCTCTCCTTGCGCTTGGGATAAAAGCATTTCATTTAACGACACGGCTGGACGTAAAAGTGAGAAGAAAAGAGAGTTTTGCTAGATTGTCCTCATTCCAGATCGATATGCCATTAGCACAGTTAGCTGCGTTTTTTTATGTTTTGCAACTCATGGCCTATCTTTAGCTAATTTCGCTGGCCTATTACTTCAGTATTACACTTAGGCCTACTTAATCTTTTTATACCGGTAACGACATTGCTATATGATAATTGTAGAGTTAATAACCTCTTAGTTAAATTAATTTCAGCAATGCTAATTGTAAGTTTTGCCAGCCTCCCTGTCTGAGATATGTCCTGCTTGTTAAATTACCTGTGCTAACTGTGCTGTTCTTGGAGTTAACTGTGTTGGTTGTGCTACTTTTTTTCTGGAATAACTGGTAATTGTGTGGCCATCTTTACCGGTGTTAGTTGTCTACTATGCCCTCAGATTTACCTGTGTGTTTCAGCAAATTTTTTGCGAAAATCCAGTCATTTCAATAGAAATCCACGCGATTGGGAATTTAGCGCAAGTGTGAAAAATGTGCGGATTTTTGCATTGGATAATAGACAATGGACCTTTGGGCCACACCGCCACATTGTATTCTCTGATATAGCATGGATAACTTTGTCACATGCTGTTTTCTGACATACACATGCTAACGTGCTAACTGTCATCCGTGCTTTACCTTCACTAACTTCGCTTTTTTTAGCTAACTTTAATGGCTTTTGTATACTAACTTTGCTATTTCTGTTAACTTTGCTAACTGTGCTAATTTCTGAGTTAACTTGTTCAGTTTTAACTTTTGCACTGTTCTCTGAGGTACTTGTCAACAGTCAAATTAGGCCTACCTGTGCTAACTTTCTTAGCTTTACTAAGTTTCCTGATATCGGTGTTAACTATGTCAGATATACTGTTCTCAGAGTTTTGGATTGCTATACTGTGCCAACTAAAATCTATTTAGCCTGTGCTAATGAGTGAAATGCTTTGCAAACTGTGCAGCCCACTACCTAACCAATTCCTTATCAATATTGCCTTTAACGTTTGTCCTTCTCAAGTTTGTTGAGGGGACATTTTTGAATCGCTTGTGTGTTACGATCTGCTTTCTATATTTACCGAAACGATCGCTGGGACGAAGCGGTAGAGTCTACGGCTGCGGGATTTCTCCGGGGAACATCTTGCCGTCACTCGCCACTGGCCTCTGAAGAGCGCCAGGGAAACCCTGACTGCAGGAGCGGGACGAGAAAAGAGACAGAGCGTGAGGGAATGAACGCAACGGCGCGTGTGTGCGCGAGGCTCTGTGGGAGAGAAACAGGTGCTTCCTGTGCTTTTGAAATGCGAGTATGTGTGTGCGCACGTAGCGCTGCCTGAAAAGCGTGTGATGTTTGCATGCGATTACTGGCCCCGCTCTGAGAGCGAGTGTGTGTGTGGGGCGGCTTGCGTTGTGAGTGTGTATGTGTGTACCTGGCTCACGCTGAGACAGGGCCATTAATCCTGCTTACTGGCCGTTGAGCAGCGGAGAGATAAAGAGCCAAATCCCCTCTCCCTCTCCCTCTCTCCCTCTCTCTCTCTCTCTCACGCACTAGGCTTGATGACTCGGCCTGTCTGTCGTCACCTGTAACGAGCCGACGTGAATTAATTCAATTGCGTTCGATTCAGCGACTCAACTGTAATGTCATAAACTGCGATTTGATAATTGCATTGATGACGTGCTTCCTGCGGTTTGAATAGCTCATCCAAGACCAGGCGTGTTCTGCGGTTGTGTGTGAAATCGTTACTACAGGACAGATCAACACTGACCTGGAGTCACGGGGAGAGAGAGAAAGGGCTGTGTGTCGGGTCAGAGCGCTGGTCACACTTTCTAGTGTTTCCCTGCATGGCCTCTCACTCACCAGTCTCTCCTTCAGGCTCTCTATCTCTCTTCTCTGCCTTTTTCTCTTTATCTATATCTTTCTTTCTCTCTCTCTTAACTCTATCTATCTATCTATCTATCTATCTATCTCTTTCTTTCTCTCTGTGTGTCTATCTATGCCTCTATATACCTGTCTTTCTTTCTGTCTGTATATTTTTTCACACTGTCTGTCTCTCTGGGTTTATTTCCTGTTTTTTCTATCTATCTATCTATCTATCTATCTATCTATCTATCTATCTATCTA
>NW_015547737.1:199289-222436 GCF_001515605.1 Sinocyclocheilus anshuiensis
ACACACACACACACACACACACACACACACACACACACACACACGCACGGAGTGTTTCCCTGCATGGCCTCTCACTCACCAGTCTCTCCTTCAGGCTCTCTATCTCTCTTCTCTGCCTTTTTCTCTTTATCTATATCTTTCTTTCTCTCTCTCTTAACTCTATCTATCTATCTATCTATCTATCTATCTCTTTCTTTCTCTCTGTGTGTCTATCTATGCCTCTATATACCTGTCTTTCTTTCTGTCTGTATATTTTTTCACACTGTCTGTCTCTCTGGGTTTATTTCCTGTTTTTTCTATCTATCTATCTATCTATCTATCTATCTATCTATCTATCTATCTATCTATCTATCGCTTTATTTGACTCTATCTCTATCTCCCTTTCTCTCTCTGTGTCTGTTTGTCTATGCCTCTACATACCTGTCTATCTTTCTGTAATCATTATTTCACTCTATCTATGTGGTATCCCTTTGCCTGTCTATCTTTCTACCAGTCTTATTCTCGGTCTAATCTACCTGTCTGTCTCTCAGTTTCTATTTGTCATTCTCTTCCTCTATGTCTTTGTCCGTTTCTCTCTTTCTTTCTATCATTGGCTCTATACATGTCTGTCTCTGTGCCTGTCTTTCTGTCTACCTCGCCGTCTCTCTCTCGGGGCCGCAGCAATATATTAATAGCTCCAGCTGCCGAGACCCAATTCCCAGAGCCGTGTAGGAATTCATTCTGTCTCTCTCGCTCTCTCTCCAGTGGGAGGGCTGACTCTTACACATTTGGAAATTTGGCCTGTAAGTACCCTTCAGCTGGGGATCAAAGCTGTACGCTGCACGCACACCGCCTGAGAACAGACATATAGGCCCATAGAGGGAGAAGTGTGTGTGTGAGAAGGTCAGCAAGCGGCGACTCAGTCTTGGACGCTGTACAATCTCCAGACGGCTATCCCCATTGCGCAGGATTAAACTGTGTGTGTGTGTATGTGTGTGTGTGTGTGTGTGTGTCTCGATCCATGTGCTGAAAAACACAGCTTGACATGCAAATTTTCCACACTGCTTAAGGGAATAAACTCACCCAGGTTCCAAATTCCCCCGAAACTTTGTGTTTTTCCACACTGACCTGCAGTCAGTCCTTCCCACAGCCAGTTGCATCTGTTCATGACATCACTGTGCTGAACTGTAGGGGTCAGGGATTAGCTGGTTAGCATGCACCACTTATCTCCTGCTAGAGGCCATAGATACACCACTCTGCAGATAAAAAGCATGTTTTAGCATGACAAAAAGATGCATTTTAAATATACATTTAAAAAATAAAGATGTTTTAAGTGGTTCTCGCAAGTGTGAAATGGATCAGTGCTGTCATGACATCATTTTCCTTGTTGATCTGCATCAACAATATCTTGCTTTCTCAGCCATCAATCTGTTTCTATCGGTCTCTCTCTGTTTGCATATTTATCTATTTCTGTCTGTCTCTCTGTCTATATCTATTAGACAAAAAATACTATTAAAAACATGATTTTCTGCCGTGCATAATGTCGTGAGGGGCCTCCCAAAGAAAGAGGGGCCCCCAACTGCACTATGGGTCCCGTACACCACTGACTTCATTTTCTAATCGAGAAAAGGCTGGTTTAGGATCATCAGTAGACAGACATTACGGTTAAGCTAATAAATGTGCTGTCTGAGGTAACTGGCAGGTAAAAGCTGGATGCTTTGGGAAACAGTCACGGAGCTCTTGTGAGTCACAGCGCCCTACCGCCGGCAAGACCCTTTTGATTCTTTCTCTCTCCGTTCGCTCGCTCGTCTCTGCCAGATCTGACGCTTCCTTTAATTCTCTCTCACGCTCGCTTGCCTCTCTCTTTTTATCAGATTCCTTGCCGCGCCCGTGTCTGCCGTTGCACCTATTAAATACGCTCTGCAAATGGAATTCCTCAATATCGCACTCGGCGCCGCTTTGATGTGAAAGAGAGAGACTGAGAGATGGGGGATGGGGGGGAGGGGGTGTAGCATGAAAAAAAGCTGCCAAATTGCATGCTCGTTTTATCACATGCAGGCTGATATTTGTCACCGAACGGCTAGGCCTCCGCATAGTATTAACGCGGGGAAAACGCCGCTGCAGACTCGTTTGCGACGTGATTTCAGCTCATGAAATTTGTGTCCTCGAAACTGAACTAATTTCCAAAAGAAAGGGAAAAAACTGTCGTCGGAGGTCGTTTAAATTCACTGGATCTGGAAACAAAACTTGTTACAATTTTTTTTTACAAAACCAAGGTTTCTGTGGGTCTTATAAAGTCTTAATTTGCCCTTCCACAAATTAAGGCCTTAAATCAGAGCATAAAGTCTTTCAATTAATAAAGTAATGGCATTAAATGTTGCATGTACTGAAAAAAATGATTATCTTTGTTAGTAGGCATATTTTTGTCATTTTCCAACACAAACATCTAAACATCCTTAAGTCAAGATACACTTACTTGAGTTGGAAATTGAAAATATGAAGTCTTGTTTTTTGAGAAATTAAACAAAATTAAGTGAATTTATGGTTAAAACAAGAATATATCTGGGATATGAAAATTAGTTTTCCCTTTAAATTAAAGGGTTAGTTCACCCAAAAATGAAAATTAGGCTGCGTTTTACTCACCCCCGAGGCATAGGTGTATATGACTTTCTTCTTTCAGACGAATACAGTCAGAGTTATATTAAAAATTGTCTTTGATCTTTCAAGCTATTTAATGCCACTCAGCAGGTGTTGCTTCAGTCCAAAAGAACTTAAATAAAAATCGCCCATCCATAAAAAAAAAAAGTGTCTCACATGGCTCCGGGGGGTGAACAAAAGCCTTCTGTAGAGAATCAATGCGTTTTTGTAAGAAAAATATCCATATTCAAAACGTAATAATCACTTTAATGTAGCTTGCGCCAGCAGTTGTACACAGAAGCAGTTCCGGGAGCATGATGTATGAGGTCAGCGTTGCGCATGCGCCGGTGAGTCTCATGAAAACCAACGTTTGTTTACAGGATCAAAAGAAGCAAAGTTTCCTTACTTTAGCAAAGGAAAACCAGTCTCCTCTTGGCTTATATCGAAATCCTCTGACATTCTTCTTTACAAATCCTCATTTTGTACTTCTAATTCTTGACTGTTGTTTTGTTTTGATCTCTCCCCTGCTTTTCCGCGTACGTCACTTCTGAGCGGCGCATGCGCAAAGCTGACCTCATATGTCATTCCTCCAGAACTGCTTCCAGTGTACAACAGTGAGCGCAAGCTAGATTCAAGTGATTATTACGTTTTGAATATGGATATTTTTCTTACAAAAACGCATCGATTCGCTACAGAAGGCCTTTGTTCACCCCCCAGAGCCGTGTGAGACACTTTTTTTTATGGATGGGCGATTTTTATTTAAGTTCTTTTGGACTGAAGCAATGCAACACCCGCTGAGTGCCATTAAACAGCTTGAAAGATCAAAGACAGTTTTTAATATAACTCCAACTGGATTCGTCTGAAAGAAGAAAGTCATATACACCTAGGATGCCTCGGGGGTGAGTAAAACGCAGCCTAATTTTCATTTTTGGGTGAACTAACCCTTTAAGTTGATTTTTCTGAGCGCACTGGCAGATATTTGTCCTTTTTTTACATAATAAATTCACTTAATTTTGATACATTTCTCAGAAAATTGTCTTTAAGAATTTTTGAAGATCAAGATTTAAGAATTTTTAGACATTTGCATTGAAAACGACAAAAATGCCAATGTTCAGTGTGACCAAAAGATACAGTAAAAGTTATTTCCATATTCTAGGTAAACTATTTTTTTGTGTGCAAAATTAATAACAAAAATAATGGAGATCGGTTGAAAGCTGCATTTTCAAACGTTGCTAATACAACTCATGTTCTCCTAAGACTCATGTTCCCTTTAATTTATTTCTTAAATTTTCTTTAATTGGTCTTAAAAACGTCTTGGTCTTTAAAAAGTCTGCCTTCATAAAACTGCAAAAACAATGAAAAGTCACCCAAATTATAATTTGCAACTAACCATAAAATCTTGTATAGTTAAAAAAAAAAAAACACTTGCCTTATCTTGGTGTTGATGTCAAATTAACCAGATGCCAACATGGGTAGGTTGTGTGACATGCAGTCATCCTTGAAAACCAGCAATAAAACTTTTTAAGACAAAATATGACCAGAAGTAAATTCTCTCTCTGTCCTACACTAAAAACCCTGACATTTGCATTGGCCGGTCTGCAGGGCACTGATGGCTGACGTGGGCACTGTTGCATTGGCAGGCTGGCACTGATAAGCTGGCATTCACTCAAGCACACTGATCTAATGCAGTAGAAAACGCTTAGTTCACTACCGAGACAGTTGTTTGTGGCGTATCAGAGTATAAAAGCTTACTGTGTTTGTATGTGTCTCAAAACTCTGGTTTCTTATATCCTAAAACACTTAAGTGAAGTCATTTTCTCGTGCATAAAATCTGAGAAAAGGAAAAGAGAAAGTGCAGCAAACAACAAGACCTAGATTATTATAATAGGAAATTACACATTTCTCAGCATTCCTGCGAGATGTGGCACTTTGCTGTTACCTGTGCATCATTTTCTGTATAGTCATTTTCACTTACTTCTAAGGCAGCATACTAACTTAAATGGAACCTCGTAAGTAGACCTAAATGATTTGGAACACATACACAATTCTATGGATTTTACAAATACAGTTCTGCACAGAAAACTCAACTCTAATAGATTGTAATATTCATTAGCATGTTGCTAAGCTAACACCCCAATACTTTAATATGTGCTCTAGTCAGTTTAGTCAGTTCAGTTTCTTTTACAATGTTTCTAAAACATTTTATTGTGGCTACTTTTTTGTTTACAAAAAAATGAATAGAAAATCTAGAATGCTGAAAAACGTTACATGGTGTAATGTTATGTAATATAAAAATAATTGGAAAAACTGAAACTACACTACATTTTCACGACTCTAAAACTAATTAAAATAAAATAAAAATGGCCACAAATTTAAGTCCTTGATATGAAATATATTGTAAATCTTTTAAATGGTATAAATCACTATCATAAACATAAAAATGCCACTATTAAACGCTAGTATATGTACACACACACAAACACGTACACATTGGCGAGTAATATATATATATATATATATATGAAATTAAATATACTTTATTGTCCCTGGTAGGGAAATTTGGAGTAGACTCAAAACCAACATTCCAACATCAGCTGGTACACCTAAGAATATTAAAAATACTATTCATACAATAGACATACATATCCATATATAAACATTGGTGAGTCCCCCAAACGACTACTCTGCAAATACAGGAAAATCTAACATTATATATGAAAACTTCTAAAATAAAACTATGAAAATCCTGCATACGATGGCCATCACAAATCTGCAAGACTAGTATGCATCAAGTGCGCCATTTGGGACAGAGCCATCGAGTTCTTTCTCACCACACAAGTTCTCCGTGAATCTTAAAGCGTTTAATTATGGCCAAGGAGAAGAAGGATTAACAGATAACTAGGGGAAAAACAACGGAACCCAAATGAGATTGATAGAGATTGAAAGGGAGGCCCATGCAGTGGGGACATTTGCCAGCCGAGTGACCTCTGCCATTTGTAATGAGCAATCATGGAAAACACGCACACACAGACACAAACGAGAGGACGGACGTGGCCAAAATTCGGGCTAAAAAGACTTGGCAGAAAGTGAAAGGGAATGTGTGTGTGTGTGTGTGCGTGTGCCCGGCTTGCCAAGGTTGGCAGGGTCTTTGATTCGCTCTGACAGTCTTTGATGCCCTCCCAGTGCCCGCTGCACCTCTCTCTCACACACACACACACACACACAAACCCTATATGCCAGGATCAGACATAGCAGAACAAGACTGACGTAACGCAGAGGAAAAGATGAGAGCGGGCCGGGAATGAGGCATGAAATGCGGAGGGGGAAAAAAGAGGAATGTTGTTATCATCCTCCGTTAGCGGTCGTACTGAGATTTTTCCCTGGCACGCTTCCTGCATGAGCCGTAGAACACGAGTCTGCTGAATGCGAAAACAGGAGCAGACAGTGGAGAACAGCAGCAGAGACGGAACAGGCTGTTAACGGTAGACACGTGTCCTGCCTCTCGCTCATTTCATCTAGCAGAGCTCCTATTTTGAAGGTAATCCTAATCTGAACCTTCATATAAACGCTAACCCCCAAAATGTGTGAATATTTAGATTCAAAACCAAAATAGTCCTTTTCAAGTTTTGAAAATCTCTGGAGAACAACTACCAGGCCCTTGCGGGAATATCTACTCGCACATACACCTGAGCACTTACAAGCGTTGAGCACTTTAACAAACAACACATCAATGTCTTCTCTGCACATGGGAATAACAACTCGAAGAAAATAAACACGGGACATATAACAAGGTCATCCATGACGTCAACACGCTTCAAGACACTGCTTCAAAAAACCTTTATTTCTGACAGTCTTGACATGTAAATTATTTAGAGGAATTCTGTGTTGTCTAAAAATGCTGTTTTTATTACAATCAGTTATTAATACTTAGTCATATCTTCTTTTTGGGGCTACTGCATCTTAGTAAAACATAAGCAGATCCATACAAATGGATTTTCATAGGCTCTGAATCAAGTTTGCACACAAAACAAGTTAAAAATATATAATGATGGATTTTTCCAAATCAATTTTATATAAACTGAAAGTTATACATGAAAAACTGAGCTTTCCTGAATAAATCTGAGGTTTGAACAAACTGGTTTAGTCAATGATTCAATGACACACTCATAAAGACAGTCGCTTCATAAATTCATCTGTTCAATCAATAAATCACCTATAAAGACTTATCAAGTCACTTGATTTGTTCTTGAATTAATCTGTGTTTTGAATGAATCAGTTTATTCAATGATTCTGTGACACACTGAAAAAGACAGTTTTTTAGGCCTTGTCCCAAATCGCACCCTAAACCCTTGCGGTCTTCCTCTGAGTCCACATTTTTGTGACGTAATGCCGCTTTGACTGTCGGGAAGAAGTCTGCTACGGAGCTCGCCTCAGTGTGGGCTCGGCAGAAGTGCACACCGAGAGAGCATAGTGGCCGCAAAGGGGGCACTCGTGAGCACCCTTCTGAAAGCTAAAATGACGAATGGGACATCCTACAGTCTCGTGGATTTAACGGACATGCGCATTCGACAGCCATTATAAGTCCGCAAGACTGCAAGTGTACATGAAGTGTGCCATTTGGGACAGGGCCTTACTTGTTTAGTTCCTGAATGAATCGGTGTTTTGCACAAATCCGTTGAGTTACTGAAGATGAATTCATGATTCACTTATAAAGACAGTCACTTGAACAAATCAGTGTTTTGAACAAATCCATTTAGAGAATCATCAGTGACTCACTCATGAAAATGGTTATTTGTTCAGTTCCTGAATGAATCAGTGCATTCAAACAAATCAATTGAACGAATGAGTCAATGACTCACTCATTAGGACAGTCACATGTTCATTTCCTGAATGAATCAGTGTGTTTGAACAAATTGGTTGAATGAATTATTCAATGACTCACTCATAAAGACTCATTGTTCAATTTCTGAATTTATCAGTGTTTTGAATGAATCAGCTTAGTAAATGATTCAATAAGTCACTCACAAAAAAACATTTTTTTAATCATTTTTTTTAAGTTCCTGAACTAATCAGTTGAGTAAATTAATAAATGATTCACTTACAAAGACAGTCACTTCAACAAATCAGTGTTTTGAACAAATCAATTAGTGAAACATTAGTAAATAACTCATGAAGATAGGTACTTGTTCAGTTCCAATCAGTGCATTTGAAAAAAACCTATTTAATGAATAATTCAATTACTCACTTATCAAAATGCCCACTTGGTTAGTTCCTAAATGAATCCGTTTTTTAAACAAATTGGGTTAGTCAATGATTCAATGACTCGCTCATTAAGAAAGTCACTTGTTCACTTCCCGAATGAATCAGTGTGTATGAACAAATTGGTTGAATGAATGATTCAATGACTCACTCTTAAAGACTCACTGTTCAATTTCTGAATTTATCAGAGTTTTGAAGAAATCAGTTGAGTCATTTATTCAATGACCCAACTCATAAAAACAGAAACCTGTTCATTTCCTAAACTATTGTTTGAACGAATTGGTTGAATGAATTATTCAATGACTCAGTCATAAAGATTCACTTGTCACCTACTGGCATAACAATGTAAACTTAAGAAATAGTCAGTAAGACACAGATTTACCAATCATCCTATAAGAAGATGCATGTTTAATCTTGACCTCTTGGCATTTTCGATCTGTCGTCTATTCTTTTCTCTCATTCCTTCTCTTCTCATCTCTCTCTCTGCTGCAGACAGTGCTTTGGGCAGTAGCAAAGATGACAGAACGCTCTCAAGAATGACTCACAGATGGAGAACGCACAGAAAGACGAGGGCTTGGAAAGGGAAAGCCAGCGAACAGCGTGAGCAGTGCAGTGCTGGAGCATGTGAGGGCAAGAAGGACTTCAACACACACACACACACACACACACACACTAAGAGCATACCAGTGCTGTGTGTGCGTTAAGAGGGTTGGGTTTCTAAATGACAGATCATTATCATGCTAATTAAAGCATTTTGTAGCTGTGACTCGTGCAGTATTTGTGTGTGTGTGTATGTGTGTGTCTAATTAAGGCCAGTTCATCAGCGCCCAGCTCATTTACAACGTGCTAGAGCGACACCCTGATTCAAGCACACGGACAGTAATGAAGCTATTAATTATTATAGCACTTTAACATATTTAGCCTTAACTGAGCCAACACCGAACAGCTGAACCACCTCAACTGAACCACATGAACCCAACAAAGCTTAAGCAGTTTAACACAGCCTAGCACAGCTGAGCCACCCAAACACAGTCCAACACAGGTAAACTCAGCAAAGCTAAACTAAACCAACACAGCTCAATCAACACGTCTGAACTACACCAAAACATTTTTTGGATAATAAAGGCTTTCATGAACAAAATGCACCCAGCATGTCACAAAATTTGCATTTTATAACATGCTGAATAATTTACAATGTTCTAACAACATCTGAAGAAGAAAAGTATAGTAATATAAACAATTAAGATATAAATATAAATAAATCATGTTTGTATATCTGGTTTAATTTAGCACTTTCCTAATTAATATAAAAACAAATTAACATATTAGTACAAACAAGATATGAACAAAAAATTTATATATTAATATAAACAATTATGATATTAATCTAAACAAATCAATACAAATTAATATAAACAATAATGAAATAATATAAATGAGAATACATTATTACAAACAACATAATTAGTAATTTAATATACTATATTAAATATATTAATATAAATGATTACAACATTCATCTAAACAAATCAAGTTAATATAAACAGGAATATAAATTATTATAAACATTCACATAATTAGTAAATTAATATAAACAAATTAATATATAAAATGTTGGAATATATAGTTACATTTCACATTTTCTTAATTGATGTAAAACAAAGCAACATATTAATATCAACAAATTAATATATAAAATGTTTTATTATATGGTTTAATTTTGCACTTTCTTGTCGACTAAAATTTTAATTCCATCACCTAAAATTAGATGGAAAGTAAGAAAGTAAAATGGAGTAAAACTGGTATATCAAAGAAAAGATAGATAGATATATAGAATGATATCTATCTAGATAGATAGATATGAATAGTTCATTAATGAAACTCTACTTGAGTTCTAATTAGTTCATTCAATTCAATGTTCCCAGTCAATCGGATTTACGTACTCATTACCTTATACCTATATAATCAGGACGTATTCAATGAATGCTATGTCTGCTATGCATGTCCTCATCTTAGCCCACCACCTCCCCAGCACCACCTGCCTAGATCTGCTACGGGGATCTTCCTCTCTCTAGCAGCAGCAGAATGTTTCCTTCATTTTGTGATCCGAGCATTTAGCAGAAGCAAGTCTACTTGCTCTGCAGCAGCAGCAGCGTAGCAGTTCTAGTCTGTCAAGACCAAACCGATGAACATACTGTTTACATTAATAAAGATTTTACAATCTATCCTGAGAGTTGTCATGACTGAAATTAGATAGATAGATAGATAGATAGATAGATAGATAGATAGATAGATATACACAGCATATTAAGATCAGACCCTAAACCACCTGTTCTTTTGGTGATGGGGTATAAGCTGATCTCAGAGCTGCACCTTTACCTTAGAGGATTTATTTTCGTGGCCCCCATTGACTCAGTAATGTTGGAGATGGCACGGTCTTTGTTCGGTTCAATGAAGCGCTTCCTTGTGCTAATGCTAGAAGCTGGAGAGCGAGAGGTTTAATTAACGACTTAGTATTGATCAGCGCTGAGGTTACCTTTGCTGACAGAGCACAGTTTGAGGGACCGCATGCGCTTGTGTAAGCCAGTACCAAGAATGTAATTAAGAAATTCAGAAACCACTGGGGTGCTGATGGAAATTGGGATCCTTTTGGTGCGCAGTGTGTGTGTGTGTGTGTGTGTTTGTCTCCTGAGCCATTATTACACTCATAATGATCTGTTGTCCTTATCAACCAAGACAAACATACTGAGAAAAAAAGGAAAGAATAAAATAAAGTTAATGAGCATGAGCGGCCATTACATAAACAAACTGTATATTTACAGTGAAGGTACACCAATATTATGGTACTGTTATATACTTTAAAAGTAGTACCATGATATATGTCCAAGAAAAGAGTTATACCATGTTAAATGTCTAAAATATTTGTTAATATCATGGTAAATGTAAAAAAAAACATGAAAACACTAAGTTAAAAGTGTAAAAAACATGGTAATACCATAATAAATGTTTGAAAATTTGTAATAATGCTATGAAATATGTCCATAAACATATGTCATAGCACCACGGTAAATTTACAAAACAACAGAAACAGCACTGTAAATGTCTGAAATGTCCATGTTTTTGTCCAAAAAAACAGTAATATGTAATGTCTGAAAAAAATACCATGGCAATACCATAGTAAAAACTTAGCAATCACATGTTATAAATGTCATGGTAAACATGCTAATATTATGGTAAATGTCTGAAAGAAAACATGGTAATACTATTATAAATGTCCAAAAATAGAGTAGTAACATGGTAAATGTCCAAAATGTCCCATGTTTTTGTCCAGAAACACACACACACACACACACACAAACAAAAGTAATAGCA
Source organism: Sinocyclocheilus anshuiensis (assembly GCF_001515605.1). NCBI lineage: Eukaryota > Metazoa > Chordata > Actinopteri > Cypriniformes > Cyprinidae > Sinocyclocheilus > Sinocyclocheilus anshuiensis. The sequence goes on from NW_015547737.1 coordinate 210,537, forward strand.
TGTCAAATGTCTATAAAACATGTTAATACCATGATAAACGTAAAAAAAAAAAAAAGGCTCAAAATTGTAATAGTATGGTAAATGTGTGGTACCGTGGTACTCCTTGGTTGAAGACAAGAGTGTTTGGTTGGAGTGTCTTTGTATGTATAAATGTGTGCTCCAAAAAGTGAACTAAGAAAATCTCTCTCTTTAAGAGCTTTGAATTCAAGACAGGAAACCATGGAAACCAGAGGTTTTTGATAAATAGCTAAAGTGTGTCCCTACGTGTGTTTGCGTCCTGTGCTCTGTCATGTGACATGTCTGCAATCTGTAAGTCCTGACGGTGTGTCTGTGCATGTTTATTTGTGTATTCACCTCAACTAATCTTCAACTTACAACCTACAGTATAGGCAGATGTGCACGCAGCAATAAATGCACTACGGTCAGTCTCAACTGGTTTTTGATTACACATAACATGTTGATGCAACAAAATTACAAGTCATTTAACATCTGAAAATAAACATATATGTCCTTAAAATCAAACACTGAAATGTTTTAATATTATCATAAACTGCATAGGCCCAACAACATGTTATTAAACAACATATTATTAAAATGAAACAGACCGAAGAGAAAATAAAAAAGGTAATTGTGAGATAAAGATTAAAATAAAATAAATTCATATTCTTAAATATACAGCCATAATTGGCAGAAATAAAGTCACAATTACAAGAAAAAGGTCACATTGTGAAATATAATTGCAATTATAAGAAATAACATCACAATTGTGAGACAAATTTGCAGTAGCAAGATATAAAGTCACATTGTAAAGAAAGTCGCAATTACGAGAAATAAGGTTGCAATTGTGAGATATAGTCACATTGTAAAATATAGTTGCAATTGTGAAATATAAAGTCGCAATTGCAAGACAAAGTCAAAAGGCAGAAATTTGCTTCCATTTATATCCTAATTTCAGGTGAACCCAAATTTAATGTAGTCTGGGTAATATTTTCTTTAATCTTGCGTACAGTCTTCATTGTGTGTTTGTGTATTTGTGCGTGATTGTTAGTACAGTTACAGCGACCACAGCGGGACGTCTGCCTCTCAGTCTGTGTGTCTCATATAATTGTTGTTCTTTAATTCGGTTAAACTCAGGACAAAGAAACCGCCGATCCATTCTGCTCTCTCGTTATTCTCGGCCCTTTTTTTACGTTCTTTTAGCCATCTAATTGGTGGACGGCGGCGCATTTTAATGGAGGCAGACTCTGCTGAAAGCTTTTCACCGCTCACCCAATTAATCTCCCTCTCTCTTTCCCTCAAACACACATTCAAAAGTTTTCTCTCTGTTCTTTGTTTCACACAAAGTCAGCTTGGGTGAATCTCACGAATCCTATCACAATATCTATGACGAACATTTCCGGTTCCTATATGACCCCAAAATCAAAGGAAACAAGAAATGAAGCATATTTTTTAGAAGCATTAGCCGTTTCCCCATTATTTTCATGACATTCACAATTCGAGTTTTATGGCGTTTAGTACGTTTGCTAATTTGTGAGGCTAATCTATATGCTAGTGTACTCCCTAAATGCTAATAAAAATCCTCATTACCGAAATGCAAAAAGTCATTCTTATTACCGTAATGAGAAGAAAAAAACAGTGATATATTATTTAAATTATGTTTTTAGACATAATGGTACTATTTTTTGTACTGAATTTAATGTTCGTCAATTTTCCTGCTGAAACAACAACAACAACAACAACAAAACAGGCTATAGTTTCATGGTTTTAGCTGGTTTAATCTTGTTTAGGTACTCTCTCAGTCTGGTTAAGCTAGTATTAACAGGCCTGACCAGCCTAAAACCCCCCTAAAACCATCAAACTAGACCAGTCAGGGCCAGAAAGTCAGCTTAGGCTGGTTTAAGCAAAAGCCATTTTTATTTTAATACATATAAAGTCACATTGTGAAATATAAAGTTGCAGTTACGCGAAATAAAGTTACAATTGTGAGATATAAAGTTGCATTTATGAGAAATAAAGTTGCAGTCAAGGCCAGAAAACCAGCTTAGGCTAGTTTAAGCAAGACATATTAGAACCATTTTTACTTTAATTACAATTAAAAGTGCTATCTTACAAAAATGTGAATCATCATTGAAAATAAATTAAAATTACATTCAAAAACTCAGAAGTCCAGATGCAACTAGTAATAAAAATATGAACCATTTTCACATAAGATAATGAAAATGGTAATGCCACTGTAAATGTCCCCCAAAAACAGTAATAGCATGATAAAGGTCATGGTAAATATGGTAATATCATGGTAAGTGTCTAAAAAGAACATAGTAATTCTATGAAAAAAGTCTTTCAGAAAAAAAACCCCATTGTAATACCATGGTAAATGTCAAACAAACATGGTAATATATCATAAATTTACCAAAAATGGTAATAGATGCCATCAATCTTAATGGTCCTCAAACAGGCATCATTATCTTTCAACAAATTTCTAATTTCTTTTAAATTTGCGGTCAGAGTCGGACATGGTCTCCACAGGTTTGGTGATATTTACTCTCTTGGCGTTTCTCTGTTGTTTTTCTTCCATGTCACACACACACACACACACATATGCCGTATAACAGATAGCTGTGCGTTTTATAAACGGAGGCCTCCTGCAGTCTCAGCTCTGCAGAGACGCTGACAAATAGATGCCTTTCTTGAAAAGCTGCATGGAACGTGTGTGTTTGTGTGTGTGTGTGTGTTTGCTGCAGTGAGGTGTGGAGAGGGAGGGAGAGAGGTGCTGGAGAGCTAGAGTGTGCTGTAATGGGTGTAATTTGAGTTAGAGAGAGAGAGAGAGAGAGTGAGAAAGAGAGCGAGAGTAAGAAAATAAAGAGCGTACCGATTAGGAGAGGAAGACGGGGTTCGCACGAGAATGAGAAATAGAAAAATGGCAGAACGCAAAAGCTTCTGTGAGCTTCGGCAAGAACGAAACGAGAGCAATGTAGAGAGAGAGAGGAAAAACCTGTAATTTTCCATGCTGCAAATAATAATGAGTTTTCAAACAATTTCCCCAAACACAGAAAAAGGAGCAAATATCTCGATGACATCATCCTGCACTACTCAGATTTTTGTCCAATCAAATGCTGTCTTGAATGAGAATATAGATTAGCCTCACAGCTCAAAATGCAAACTTTCTATTCTTATTTCATGGTGTGTGTTCAAGAATTTCTTGTTTACTTGCCACCAAGTGTCTTAAACAAAATCAAAACATTTTTAAAGATTCAAAGCACAAACCTCACAAACTTTGGTGCCTCCAGTGACTAGTTCTTGCACAGCAGCGCTCATTATATAAGTCTAGGAACATGGAAAAATGTTCAACTTCGGTCGCCTAAAAAGAAAACAAAAATGGAAATTGATTAACTTTTATTTTGTTATTTGACGGTTATTTTAAAACCATCTTGGAAACTTTTTGCAATGCCTCTATCATTTATATCGCTACTTTTTAAATGTCTGTTATGTATAGATCTTTACTATTTTACCCTTGTTGGGTAATAATGAAAAATGAATGAATGAATGAATGAATGAATGAATGAATGAATGAATGAGTGAGTGGAAAAACCTGAGATATATAAATAAATAGTTTAATTACTTTTTTTTCTGCATCATTTCCAATCAAGCATAAATAAAAAAATTAAAAAAAATACATAAATAAATACATAAGACCGAAGTGCCTTTGATATAGAAATAAATCTGAGTTTTTTTACAAAATTTTTCTGCATCATTTCCAATCAAGCTGTAATTTAATTGTAATATAATGTCACATTATGCAAAGAATCTAAATATATAATTTAATTATATTTATTTAAGATACACAAAATTCTACTGTAGCTGTGAAACAAGCCTTAAAAAGACAACAGAATCAGACTTGTTTTATTCTAAAAACATTCCAAATTTGAGATGTAATGGAAATGACAAATGTGGTGGCAATTTTTATGACTTTCAGATAGAAACAAAAGACAAAATTCTCATGTGATGCATGTATATTGTCTGATAGACATTGTTAGCAGACAAATTAAAAGGGCTAGTGAAGTGTGTTTGGTTTTTTTAGGCATCCACAGGGCCTAAAGTTAAAAAAAAAACTAAAAATGGCCAAGCAGTCTGAAGCTTAGAACATGCAGGTGCTTTGCTGGTAAAAAGTCTGTAAAAAGTTCTTACAAAGACACTCAAAAAACTGGCGCCATCAAAACTTACTCAGATACTTTCGTTTGATATTTTATACGCACCACCACAAAGACAGACAATGAATGCTTTGAGATAAAATATGGAAGACAGTCACAAGTCCAATACGTCCTTGAGGACGCAAGGCCTCGCTTGGCTTTTCTACAAGCATGCATGTGTGTGTGTGTGACACTGGCACATGTCACACACACATGTGCTTTCCAATGTGTGGCATTAACCTGATAACGTGTCTGGTCCATCCCCACGGCAACAGACGCTGCTGTCCCTTTCCATCACCGGCACGCTGACCTTTTTTACAGTGACCTGCCCCAGGACCGGCAGACACAGAGAGAAAGAGAGAGAGAGACAGGCTACACACCTGCCCTCCATCAGAACTCCGCATCTGCTGCCTTCAAAGCCGCAGTGATGCATGAGTGTGTGCGCCAGCTGCATTTGTGTGTACAAGAAAAGACACCCGATCGGAGATTCACATCAAACAGGCCTGCCTGAGAGCTGACCAAACACACACACAGAGTAAATCTCCCAGACTCTTAGGATTTCTCTTTTCTCTGCTACACACTCCATTTCTCTTTGTCTGCTCGGGGTTAACGCTTTTATAGACGGCTGTGAGCCGCTTGTTTGGTTTTTGTGTGTGTGCGGGCGATGAAATATCTCAGACGGCACACCCAGAGCGTTAAATGGGAAACTTGGCGGAAACACTGATGGAAGAGGTATTCAGTCTAATGCAGAAAATTAGGCTAATAGGGATTAGAGGTGAAGAAAAGTGGAGGAGATAAAATTGTAAAAGAGATGCGAGTGAGGATTTGGCGAGCAAGGCGGGAGATTCCAAGTGTAGTCCGGTGCCATAATTCATGAGATGTTCTGCGTTAAACCAGGCGGCCAGATTGCAAGACCTCAGAATAAAAAAAGAAAAGACAAAAACCCTCAACCGGTGTTATTATAGTTAACAAAAACTAAAACTAAAACCATAAAAAAAAAAATGTAAAAAATGTTTTTGTTACTTTGTTACTCCTCTATGCCCCGCCGAAACGCGTCGATTTTTACAAAACTCATCGGTCTGAAAAAGCGAGGTGTGCTGTGATTGGCCAGCTATCCAGTGCATTGTGATTGGCCGAATACCTCAAGCGTGTGACGGAAATGTTACGCCCCTCACCATATTGTGATGCCGTGTCCCGGCCGGAGCGATGATTCAAAAACATGAAAACCCATTATAAACGAGGCATTCGTTGCATCCAGTGGGGACATAATTATGGATTATAATGACTTATAATGTCTTTTTACGCGTTGCGTTGCATCGCGCCGCGTAAACATAAAACCATGTCTGCATTTGTGATCGGATAAATGACAAACAACAAGCCCTACTTTACACTGCCCAAAAAACTCACTTTAAATATATAAAATATAAAAACTCTTTAAATATAAAAAACGTACTTACAGTCTTTGAGTCAGAACAGCCGGCATTGTAGTCTACTCTCCCAGGATCAGTAAACAGTCCTCCATAAAATGTGCTGCACACATCTGGATATTTGGGTTGAAGTGTTCTGGAACAGTGTTGTAAATACAACTGAACCACTGATTTCTAGTCGTGTCCATTTTTTGAAGACCAAACAAAGTAGTTTCACTTTCACTACGAAACACAGCGTCACACACGGCGGCCTAGAGTGAGCAGAGGCCGGGGGATAAAGTGAGGAACGGCCGGAGGGCTAGAGTGAGCAGAGGTGGCGGATTCGACGAAAGAGCGTCCAGAGGGCTTTTTTCAGAAAACTGAAAATATAAAAATAAAAACTAATTCAAAATAATAACTATAACTATACAACTATAATAATATCTCAATACTAAAATAACACTTTATTTAATAATTTATTAATATTTTGAATTCATATTTTGAATTAGCTTTTATTTTTTTGTTTTCAGTTAAATTTGAGTCATTTTGTTATGTTTTGTCTTTTTTTGATATTTTCTTTTAGCTTTAATTTATTTCTAGTTTTAGTCATTTTAGTACTTAGAACTTAAACCTATTTCTGTTAGTTGCCAAGGCAAGATTTCCAATTTTCACTTAATATTTTTACATTTAAGTTTTAAACAGTATATTTATATTTTATTATATTTAAGCTTTACTTCAATTATCAAAAATAATTTTCAATAGTTTTAGTTTTAGTTAACAATAACAACACTTTCTTGGCCAGAAATATTTGCAACATGGATGACACCCCCCAAAAGATCTAGGGTGCTTAAACAATACAGTTTATGCAGTGAGAGAATCCAGCAAATCTTTGATTTCAAAAGGGATGAATGGTCCGTTGCATAGATGTAAAGAAAAAAAAACAGGTTTACAAACATGACAAAATCTTGCAATTTTGAAAATTGCAAATTTCAAATGAAAACAAACCAATGGGAATAGCAAAAAGGTGCAGTTCAATCCAATCCACCAGATTCCCACTTGATTTCAACCTGACCCAGGTCTCAAAACGCATCTCATCCGTCTGTCAGAGCTTTCTCCAGTGCCTAAATCGGCTAATACGCCACTGCACGAGGAGAGAGAGAGAGAGCTATTATTCCTGGCTGCCTCATTTCCAAGTCCAATTTCTAAGAACAGAGCGATTGAGTGACGCCAACTGAAAGGCCCTTCACCTCCTCGCTCTCCCTCCCTCCTTCTCTTCCTCCCTGCCGCAGGAAGTCGGGTGTGTAGAGAGCATCCTGCAGTCGATAGGGGTATCGATCCCACTCGGGTTTGGTAAAGTGATAGATAAAGAAACGAGTGGAGTGACAGAGCGAGGAGAATCATTTAACCCTGCGGGGGGAGCGAAGGAGGGACAGTAATGACAGCATTTTCAGGGGGCTTATCTTCGCAGAAAGCGAGGGAACGCAAATATCGCCGTTGCCATGCACAGAAGAGAGGGAAGAAAAGAGATAAGGAGAGAGAGAGAGATGCAGAGAGACGTGCCTAATTTTCTAAGAAGTGATTTGAATAATGAGGAAGTGTAATTTTCTCTCTTTCTCGTCTGTGGTCGCGGGTCTCTAATTGCTCAGGCTGAATAGAGTGGGCTCGTAGTCTGTGATCTGGCTCTCCTGTTTTCACATAATCGCACACGTTTTTCCACTGTCGCATTTTCCCCCCGCTTCTTTATGCTTTTTTCTCTCGCTTGTGGTCTCTGTATTTTTTCTTTTCTGACATTTACAGTCTCACCCCTCAAATTTCAAAGCCGGGCGGCCCATTTCAGAATTTCCCATCTCTCTTGATGTTTCTGTCTTGCGCTTTTCTTCGTTTTTGACTGAATGTGTGTGTACCAGTGTTGGTGAAGCTACTTTCAAACTAGCTTCTGAAAGTACTTATCATTTTAGTTAAGATCTGAAAAAGCACTTGGTGACACTACAACAACTAACAAAAAGTAGCTTAAACCAGCTATCTGATTATCTAATTGAATTCTTTAGATGAATCAGATCTTAATTAATCTGGCACAAAAACAATAAAAATCTCTATAAGGGTGATGAAAACTCAAATTGAGCAAACAAATTTATGCAAAATATGAGTAATAAAACCAGAAAATAGCTTTTGGCTACAATACACTTCACTTTAAAAAGCAAGACACAGTAAATGGCAAAAAAACAATGAAAATTTCTATTATGTCGATGAAAACTTGCACAAATTTATACTAAATAAGTCTAATAAAACCAGAAAACACAATTTGCTACAATAAACTTCACTTCAAAAAGGAAAACACATGAAAATCTCTATTAAGCCTCGTGCACACCGGGACGATTATCGCGCGCGCTTATTGGTAGCGATTTTCGAGACGTTTTTCGGCACGACTTTGTGTTCATACCCAAGCGATTTTCCCTGGCGATGAGTCGAGTGAACGTGCAAATTCACTCCCTGACATTAGATGGCGCTCAATGAAAAACAGAAATACCCCGGTACACATCGAATCCTATTTGATCTGCAGTTCCTCTCCATAACAACTCCCTCTTATCGAGATTTTTGTAGGACTTCGCTGTCACGTTTGTTATAAAGCTATTTGTGTTCAGACACCAATGAGACCAGCAGCTCTACATTCATCTTGCCTCGATGCATCTTCTTTGTCTACTTACTTCCTCTTCGTCATTAGGTATCAATGTGTGCTCAGCAAGACCGTTTTGTGCTTGAGCGTCACCAAGTCGTGTTTTACTGTAACTTCAGCAGCTCCAGGCACATGAACAAAAGCGCCAATCTCATTGGTCGGCCAGTTTTTAACGTGGTGCATCAAACCAAAAAAACGAGCCCGAGGCGTTTTTTAAAAAATAACGCTTTTACGCCTGCCGTTTTAAAAAACGCCTCAGCCTAGTTTTTTTTTGTTTGACGCGCCGCGTTAAAAACTGAACAGTTAAGCAAAGAGAACCGTTCGGCCCGATAGTGAAAAAGCGGTTATTGATACCTAACGACGAAAAGGAAGTAAGTAGATGAAGAAGATGCATCGAGACAAGATGAATGTAGAGCTGCTGGTCTCATTGGTGTCTGAACACAAAGAGCTTTATGACAAACGTGACAGCGACTACAAAAATCTTGATAAGAGGGAGTTGTTATGGAGAGGAACTGCAGATCAAATATGATTCGATGTGTACCGAGGTATTTCTGTTTTTCATTAAGCGCCATCTAATGTCAGGGAGTGAATTTGCACGTTCACTCGACTCATCGCCAGCGAAAATCGCTTGGGTATGAACACAAAGATGCGTCAAAAAACATCTCAAAAAACACTGGCGATAAGTGCGTGCGATAATCGTCCCGGTGTGCACGAGGCTTTAGAATGATGAAAACTTGAACTGAACAAATGACTTACACTAAATATGACTAACCCAACCAGAAAACACCATTTTGCAACAAAATACTTGACTTCAAATTCAATGACACAGGTACTTCCTTGCGGGACTCAAGTCAACCATTGAATCGTTTGGTACTGAACTGTCCAAACAAACTAATTCAGTAAAATGATTTGGATGCTACATATGAGAAACCGTGGGCCACTTCACTGCTAATCATTGAAAAAGTAGCTTGTGAACAAAAACTTTGCTATTTTCACCTTAGTTACAGTCTCACTGGTGAAAAAAGTAGGTAGTTAGTTGCTACTTCGTGTTACCAACATGTGTAGCCAATGTGTACAAATGCTTCGAGACCAGTGGACAATATTTTCGATATAAGCAGACGAATCTCTTCAACTACAAGAAGGCCAAACGGATCGAGTTAGTCAAATAACATAAAAATCCTATATATTTAAACTCAATACCTTTATCATTCATTAGCAACAATGACACATGGTACCAATGTCACTAAAAGTGTAGCTTAATGTAATTGTACTTACTTTTTAGTTGATGATTAACAAGTATAGCTATATTTTAACCAACTTCAAATATCCAAGCCTAACTTTTTACAATCCAGACAAATTCCACTAAATAAAACTCAAAACCACTTAAAACAAAACCTCACATTTGCTATTTTTAGCTAAATATTCTGTTTCTCCATTTGGATCTCAATTAACTTCCTCATTCTTCCTGGGTTCTGCATAAAAATATACAAAATACAATTAAGTAATATGTCTAGTATGATAAAAAACAAAACTAAGTCTACTGTAACAAAAAACACCAATAATAATTGATAACAATATAGAATAATTTCTGAAGGATCATGTGACACTGAAAACTGGAGTAATGGCTGCTGAAATTCAGCTCTGCATCAGCAACAGTTATTTTAAATTGCAATAATATTTCACAATATTACTGTTTTACTGCTTCTGGTCAAATAAATGCAGCCTTGGTGAGCATGAGAGACTACTTTCAAAAAACATAAAAAAAAATATATATGTAAATGTGCATTTAAGTTGGTGGGAAGCTAATTCGAGGTAGCAGAAGTTCTTTATGGAAACAGTCAAGCCAGAATGTTATTTCTTAATGTACATATTTCACTTGAAAACTTAAAATGTTCATGAATTCCATGCAACTTCAACGATAGAGACAAGTAATGTTTGCAGGTCAACAGCCAAACCGTGTGCTCAAATTACTTAATATGTGTATGTGTGTGTGTGTGGATGTATGCACCTCTTTGAATGGAGGTGTGTGTGTGTGTGTCCAGGCCGTGGAGTGCTACTCCTGAGTGGCAAATACAATAATTGTACGTTACATCGGAGCAAAGCAATCAGACATGAATGAAGAAATTAATTGGCCGATCTCTGGAGACTAAAACAGAGTCCCTCCCACCCCGACACACACACACATACACACTCTAATCAGCCGTGGCTGACAGCCCCTCCCCGTGAGCGCTAGCGGGCAGAGGATCAGAGAGGGGCATTATGGGAGATGAAAGAGGTGCGGCGGCCGCTGCAGAGGTTGCCGGGGTGTGTTACGCACCATGAACTCGCTGGGCAAGAGCAGACAGAACTAGCACACACACATATACGATCTCTCACATGCATTCTCATACACAGGATTCAGTAGGTACAAATAAATGTGCATTTGGACTATACGTACAGCCGCTAGCTTTGATGAGTATAGCTGTTTGTAGTACTAAACCTGTAAAAGATATGCAGTAAAAATTACTGGATTGGATAAAAGCTGAAAGTATTGGATAAAAACTAAAAGTAAAAATATATGTAAACTTATAACATGCAACACCTTTTGTTTATCAATCAATAAACGTCACAATATACATACAATTGTTAGCCATCTTGAATATGTTATTGAACATAAGTAACCGTAAACTGTAAAAATCAAGTGCAAAAAAAAATTCAATCTATGTGGATTTTTAAGTTTTTCGTACACAAACAGTTCAAACAAGGCAGCAAACACTCGCTCACGTAGCTACAATTGCGCTAGCTACAAATAAACAAACTAACAATATACATACGCTGACTTTGTTGAATATAGTTGATCACAGTATAATTTGTCGAAAAACAACAAACGTAAAAATATGTACATTTTGATACTGGATACACTACCTATAAACATGCAGTGATAATATACATACAATTGTTAGCATTATTGAATATGTAATTGAATTTAAGTTATCGTACATTCGACAAATCAAGTTTGCAATTATTATTTTTTTTTTAAGTCAAACAGGACCACACACAAACATTAAAATACAATTTATACACAGGTTGTGCTAGCTACAAATTAATTTGCAGCAATATACATAAAACTGCTAGCATTGTTAAATTCAGTGGCGGACCGTGCATTTTACACCTAGGCCTTCAGTGGCGTCCTACATGAATTAATCCATCTCTTCATACCATCATAATGATGCCACGGCTATAGAAACCATAAATATTACACAGTAATGCAGTATAACAGGGCACTACATAACAGACAGGTATCTTATGTAGCGAGAATGAATGCCATTACTAAAGAAAGAAACCCAATTAACAATTGCGCAACACATCATCTGTAGCTGAAGCATTAACCTAATAAAATGACACACATACAGTCCATCCGATGTTCTTACAGACATTTATTCACCCAAACGTATTTATACTTTACAGATAGCATTGGTATAAAACAAATAAGGTGATTACATGTGTTTTAAAGTTGACCTAACAATTTAATGTTCTCTTACTGCTTTATTTCGTCTCCACGAGTCTCCCCGCCGGTCTGCCAGCGCACTGCGGGAGGAAAATACTGGTTAGCACAGCTTTACTAGGAAAGTGAGCAAGTAACATTAAAATAAT
>NW_015547737.1:223921-264920 GCF_001515605.1 Sinocyclocheilus anshuiensis
CTGCACTGTTGATTCTGAAGGCCTTAAGGCAGATTTCTTTGACCCTGGCAACACGATTGCTGAAATATGATTGGATAAAAGCTCTAATATAAACATACACTGCTGGAAGCAGTGCAACCAAGAGAAAAGCTATGAACTGAAGAGAATAGACTATTGGAAATAATTTAATACACATTCATGGAAAAATATATTAAAACTAAATCAGCGATTCTGATAGTGTTTAGGCCAGCAGAGAAGGCTTTGCTGGCCCTGACGGCCCACCACTGGTTAAATTATTGTATTAGAAATGTATGATCAAGTTGCTTCAGAAAAGGTGTGTTAAACAAATAAATTTACATGTCGTAAAAATATAAATGCTGTAATATATTTACATCTCTCATGTACAACAATTTACTTCTTCTGTGTAAACTTTAACGATTTTCCTATATTACATATAATAAATGGAGTAAAGTTTGTGTATTTGGCCTGCTGTCCGAGGGGAGGGCTCCGAGCTCTGCCTGAACCTAGAGTACTCCCCCCATCCCAGGTTGGGATAGGAATAGTTAGAAATGAGAAGATAGGGTGGTGGAGGGGTGCTGGAAAACTGTCAAGGAACAGAGGTAAGTCTGCCGAGTATATAAATACCTCTTGTTAATTGAGTTGATTACTGAATGTGCTCCTCTCGTGTTAATTAGGTTAATTATCTGAACGTTCTCCTCCCGAACTTTGAGAATAAAACATCATAAAAAGCATTTAAAGGGATAGTTCACACAAAAAAATGAAAATTCGGTCATTAATTACTCCCCCTCATGTCGTTCCAAACCTGTAAGACCTTCCTTCATCTTTGGAACACAAATTAAGATGTTTTTAATGAAATCCGAGAGCTTTCTGACCCTGCACAGACAGCAAGGGAATTACCACGTTCAAGGCCCAGAAATGTAGTAAGGACATTGTTAAAATAGTCAATTTGACATCAGTGGTTCAACCTTAATTTTATGAATCTACGAGAATACTTTTTGTGCACAAAGAAAACAAAAATAACGACTGTATTATAAACTACTTTTGCACACAAAAAGTATTAGCTTCATAAAATTACAGTTGAACCACTGATGTCACGTACTATTTTAACAATGTCTTTACTACCTTTCTGGGCCATAAAACGTTTCAATTGCATTGCTGTCTATGCAGGGTCAGAAAGCTCTTGGATAAAAAATATCGTAATTTGTGTTCTGAAAATGAACGAAGGTCTTACGGGTTTGGAACGACAGAATCTTTATTTTTTGGGTGAACTAACCCTATAAACAGAACTGCAACACACACAATCACTCAAGTTCACTTTCATACACATGATGTGCTAGCTATAATATTTGTATAACCACTAGTTTTTTATATATATATAATCAATCATAGTATTGTTGACATAACACAATAGAAAAAAATAAGTAGTGTTGGATAAAAGCGTTAAAAGTAAATGTTGTACAAATTGTAAATAGCTGTAATATAAACAAACAGTAAACTGTTGTAAGCGAGGTAAATATATTATGTGAATATTTACCATTTACAGTAAGTTGAGTTGGATAAGTGTAAAATAAATATAAAAGAACAAATAGAAATGCATAACAATGTAAAAATCTAGAATAAAAGGTAAACATAATATACACAGTTTTTATGTTTATCGAACATAAATGAACACAACAGTCACGCCTTCTCAGCCAGGTAATTTCCTCTTCGATGGCTGAAGCAGTGCCATGACTCATATTCAATTTTCCTTCTAATTGCCCCAACTACCGCCGCAACCCCCCTTCTTCCTTCCATCTATGCCGCATTACCGTTGGCGTAACCAGACTGTTTAATGAACATAGCTTCTCCCCAGGGGCATGTGCGCATATGTGTGTGCGTGCGGTTCCCGGAGGCGGTATTCAGAGGTGAAGGGGTCATACAAATGGTTTGTGTTTCTTGCGACGTGGGGCTTGTCTTTGACAGGCCGCTCACTCATGCATACGCATGCTGACTGATAATCTCAGCTGTGTGATGTGGGAATGAAACTTTGTGACTCAAAACGCAGATCTGAGGCCAGGTGTTCCGTGCGCGGTATAAACACTTTTGTGATTCCAAGCTTTCATCCTAGACTGAGAGAGAAGAGAGACAGCAGGGGGGATATGCAGGAAGAAGGATGGACAGGAACGGCAGAGAGAAAGAAGAGGAAGATAGAACAGGATCCGCATGTCGGGTGAAAGAAACGCCTGCGGATCGCATTGTCTGCCGTGCTGAAATTACCGGCTCTGCCTCTCTCAAAAACATCCCAGCAGGAAACCACCTGGAAGAGAGAGAAAGATACAAGGGAAGTAGAAGAAAAAGCACTTCTTCCCCGAAAGAACATTTTTAAAAGAGCATTTGCATGACTTCATTCGTTTGTAGCGCAACAAGAAAGAATGTTTCGCATTTGATTATGGGATAAACAAGAGCGAAAGACCTTTCCAAATGTTTAGCGTGCATGAACACGGAATCTCAATTAGCAAGAGCGTCTCTCCCGACGAACGAGTTGGCAGGCCCTCTGCACGTGCCGAATCGATCAATTAATTAGCCGGCTGTGTGCGGATACGCCGGAGGTCTTCAATCAAAGGCAGGCACACATGTGTGTGCAAAAAAAAAAAAAATCTCAGGGAAACTGGCGACCCGGCAATCTCTCTCTCGTTCCTGTCCGTACGGCACAAGGGCCCCCTGGACGGCATATTATTCATCTGACAGACAAGTGAGAGAGAGCTAGCGCGCAATGAAAGCACGTCCTCACAGGCGCACGCTGACTCAGGAGCTGCATATATCAAAATAAGAGGAAAAGTGGAATTATCCGGTGTGCCGTGGAGAACGTGGAAGGAATACAAATACCACACTCACGCACGCACACACACACGCTCAATCTTCGTTCTTCGCGCACGCTGCTTTCCGTCGGAAGCCTGTCTCTCTCTCTCTGTGGCAGGTTCGGCACAGAACGGTTTCCTCTTTAGAAACAGACTGTGGGCAATTTCCTGCACTGATTAGTAAGATTACATGCATTAGACAAGTGACGTATTTAAATCGCAATAAAATAACAGGAAAAGAGGCTTGAGACTCAGGGAGATCACCACACACTGTCTCTCGCTCTCTCTCTCTGCCGCTGTCTCGCGTTTTCTGTGATGCGATACACACACACATATGCATGGTGGAAAATTAATTCAGGCACTGAAGGGAAGCGCTGTCTGTGAATACTAATGCCAGCGTGCTGAAAGACCCTGGCAACGCAGCGCTCAGAACTTGCGACGCTCTGTGTGTGTGTGTGTGTGTGTGTGTGTGTGTGTGTGTGCGCGCGTTAAATCAGGCCGCTTCCTCTGCAACATCCTACCCTTCCTCTCTCTCTTTCTGGACTGGGAGAGAAGATCAAAGTGCTGAGTGCTGAGGCACTCTGCTTCAAGACAGAAATGTCTAAAATGAGCCAAGAAGCTCTGATGTGTGTGTGTGTGTGTGTGTGTGTGTGGGCACGCATGTTGGACAGGTGAATTGTGGGTATGTGCGCGTTAGACAGGTAAAGCCTGTGTGATAGACAGGGAAGTTTGTGTATGTTGGCTAAGTAAATTGTGAGGTGCATGTTAGACAGGTAAAGCGTCTATATGTGCTAGTAGGATGAATGTGTTTGTGTGTCACAGTTTTAGTGTTTATATCCATAGAAGACGGGTTGTATAAATGTGTGTTAGACACATGAATTGTGTGTTGTTGTTTGTCATATAGGCTATGTGTGTAAATGTCTGTTAGATAGATCAAATATTTCTTTGCATTACTCACACGTGTTTATGTGTGAGTTAGAAAAAATGTATATGCAGGCATTATAGGAGTGCGTTAGACTGGTGAAATGTGTGTGTGTGTGTGTGCCAATCTGTAGAAAGGTGTGTATGTGCGTTTTGCTCTTAACTGCTCTTTAATATCCTCCGTCTCGTGCTCCTTAACGAACCTCTAACGATCCGTGCGTCATTACGGCTCTGCTCTTCCGTACCCGTTACCGGCCACACACACATAAGCGCGGCTCATCTGCATGCTAAAGGTCACGCGGCTGCTGCAGTAATTGGCCTCTGTCGCTCGGAGCGACGGCGATGGAACAAACGAATGTCAGGTATTCTGCCGCGCGCGGGAGTCGGCCATCTTACTGCTGTTTGTTTTCGCGGTTGTCGGGTCGTTAGTTGGCGTACGAGTAAACACAGCAGAGGACGCACAAAGAAAGAAATACGAGGCAACCTGTACTGAAAATAATTCATATCTTAACTTCATAAAAAAAAAAACTTTTGTCATCTGCGCAGTGGTGGATTGTAAGGCTTGACATTATTCCATGATAATTGCGTTGCATGCAGAGTTGTACGTGTACATTAATCTGCTCCCAGAAATCAAATACGAAGAATATTCAGGTAATATTACTCTTAGAACAATTTACAAGGGAAACCATAGTTTAAAATAATAAAGTATTATGTAAAATCAAAATAAATAATATGGCCTTAAAAATTAATCTGTAATTTTAATTTATTTTTTTTAATATTGATATTGATATATATTATAACTGTAAAATGTTTGTCACTGTAAAAAAGTTAAAAGTATTATTGAATATGATTGAATCACCTTGATTGCTTGTTTAAACCAATAGAAGTAGGCTATAGTTTAAAGGGACAAATCAAGTAGAAATAGCATTATAGCAAGTTTTTATTGTAATGGGTAGAAATTACAATAAAAGGAATATAGATGTTAGTCAATAGTTAGTTTTAAGGACATAACGGGGAAAAAGCATTTCCGAAAATGACACTATAACGGGGCCAAACAGTAAAGAAAGTTTTACATTTTGCTGCGTGAGAATTTCAAACAGGCAGATCCAACTGTGCGTTCGGAAATCTAATTCACTGTCATTGGTTAAAAAAACTGATAGCCATGCCCCAAATGCACACCACTGGTTGAGCCGATGTTGTTGGCCGCAAATAAATTTTAATAGTCCCACAGAGCCACTTTTCAGGGAATAAACCTACAAATGACAAGGAGTATAGTATAATATAGTTTACCTTAATTTATTTTTTTTTTGCTCCACATTTTTCCATGATCAGGATTTGTGATTGCGAGTTTTTTTTTTTTATTTACAATAAAATTAACTTTAAAATGTTTATAGTATTTAATTGTAGATTCCTGTAAAACATTGCACAGCAGTAGGCCTTATGTAATAAGTGGGTAGGAAATTATACAGTTACACACAGATGCGGTTTTTAATCTTTCCTATACTATGTGTGTGTGTTTGAACACACAGGTGGTTCAACGGAGTTGTACAAAACTCGCTCCTTCTTATCTACAGAGAGCCCACATTTCCACCAGTAAATCTTAATTATTGAGATTCGGTTACCAGGTCTTCTACACATCTTTCGTGAAGCATTACAAACTGTCAGAAAGGCCTCCAGCAAACGCAGTGGAGAATCCTGAACTCTCGTTATGAATATGCCACCGCTACTCTGATTTTAAATGAAACTTGTACAGTCATTTTAATCTAAAGGGATTTTTGCCCTTTTGTGGTATTAGTAACATGTATAAAATCACAACCACTAGCATATTATCCACAATAATTATTCAATTGAAGGTCTACACACAATGATCCAAATCTTCAGATTTAGCATGGCAAGTGCATGACATAAAAAACAACAACAACAACATCTACCAGTCATTGAGATGCAACACAAATCCATCAAAATGAAAACCAGCACACATCCTTCAAAATCCTTTCCACATTTTGCCTCTCAGACTCGAGGTATTGAGATGATGATCCCAAGATGATTGAGATCAGGAGACATTGCACAAGCGGCATGGAGTGATGACCTCATGTAGAAGGTAAAATTACAAACTCTGACAGTGTTTAATCAGGTCCAGCAAGAAGCTGTCATTAGCTGGGACTGTGGCCGAATCCAGGCAGTGAATGATCTCGCTGAGTTCCTTGGAGGTCAACTTTCTGTCTGTTTTGTCGATATTGAGCAAAATCTTGATGGTGTCCAGAAGAGAATGACATTGCCAAGGCCACCTTGTAACCGATAGCTGCTAGGTCCTACATCATATTGACCAGCCTATGGCACGAACCCTTCCTAGACAGTCTGCAGGATGATAATACATGTCATTTACATTTACAATTATTTATTTAGCACACAGTTTTATCCACAGTGACTAATAATATTGCCAGCTGATTAGTCCAAAATAGTACTGTTTCGATAGAAAGTTTACCAAATTTCCATGGTGTCAAATCTGATGTCAGGAGGTAAAATCTCAAGTTTTGAGGTAAAATTTCAGGTAAAATCGGGTAAAAAAAAAACATTCATGCTGTCATGGGTTTAAATCCAAAGTGTTCAGAAATGTGTGTCTTTTTTACAACTGAAAAGACATCTGAGGAGCTTTTCAACTTAATATTTTGAAAAAATCTGTATACATGGTATAAATTGCATAATAATTTACATTGTTTCAGAGGATGCTGCAAATGCATTTAGCCTGTCTTTAGGGATGGTGTGTCACAAAAACACACTGTCACATCTTACAGACAAGAATGTGTAAGCAGCATGTTTACATACAGACATGAAAGATAATGTCAAACTCCATTGTAGAACAGTTTTCTTTATAGGTTCTTATAATGAACTGATTTTTGATAGTTATCAACATATTGTTGTGCATGTAAACATTCAATGTGTATGTGACTATGTAACTTTATATTGTAAGTGTATGACTGTAAAGGCCCGATCACACCAAGGACAGTAACTATAGCTTTAAAGTTTGAATAATTTGTTCTAATTCTATGAGAATTTGGAAGTTCACACCGCAGCTATAAGGATAATGACAAAGAGGAAAGATATCGTTGGAATCACTTTCAGAACGATTTTTTTCCATGTGATGAACGATAAAAACAGCCAATCCACCATGCTTTAAGGAGCTCGAGCATTTAAAGTGCCACTATTATGCCATTTCCAATATTGCCTTTCATACAGAGTGTAATGTAGCTGTATGTGAATGTACACGATCTGCAACGTTGTAAAGTGCACAATAAATAATGTTATTGTCTCCCAAAATAAAGAATCGACTCTGAACAGCCTGAGCGAGTCGTCAGTATTTCGAATCCCACTTCAGTGATGGCTACACGTCACTGGGTAACACATTTGCATAATTCCCGCATATATTCTATGTTGGTTGCTGCAAGCAAATTGACCCCGACCACAAACACATTTTACTAAAGACTGCTTCTCTAATCTCTTGGAGTTCAATGCAGGACAAAACACTTGCTCTTGAAAAATGGCTCAAAACCAAGTTTATTTGGACCAGCTGGCTCCATTGAATCACAACCTGTAGGCTAAGTATGATAAGACGTTTATATTCTCTATCTATTTAATTAATTCATTCATTCATTCAACTATGGCAATTGGCTTATCGTTTCCGACACGCTGTATGCGGTAGACCAATCACATCTGGGCCATCTGACCAATCAGAGCAGAGTAGACTCAAGGAAAGGGGGGGTTAGAGATACTGAATCTTTGAACTGCTTCGAAGGAATTGTTTGAGAAAATGAGGTGATATTAAATGCATATTTTGAGAAAACGAAAGCCTATTTTGACCTTGCATGCATGTACACCTATTGTAGGAGACTCTCAAAACAATACTAGGAACCCTAAAATGGCATAATAGGGGCACTTTAAAGCGGCAGACAACAAAACTGCGCGTGCGCACTTTTAAAGGGGTCATATGATGCTGCTAAAAAGAACATTATTTTGTGTATTTGGTTTAATGAAATGTGTTTATGCGGTTTAAGGTTCAAAAAACACATTATTTTCCACATACTGTACATTATTGTTTCTCCTCTATGCCCCGCCTTTCTGAAACGCGTCGATTTTTACAAAGCTCATCGGTCTGAAAAGCAAGGTGTGCTCTGATTGGCCAGCTATCCAGTGCGTTGTGATTGGCCGAATACCTCAAGCGTGTGACGGAAATGTTACGCCCCTTACCATATTGTGAGCTTAACATAAAACCTTGTCTGCATTTGTGATCGGAGAAATGACAAACAACAAGTGCTACTCTACACTGCCCAAAAAACTTGCGTTTGAATCGCCAGTGGCAAATTCTTTAAATATAAAAAACGTAACGCAACTACATGTGACGACCTAGACCGGCCTGGACTCCGCTTCGTCCACGGTGAAAGCCAATCCGGCGATCGACAGCGCAAAGTTGATGTATTTCCTCAGCGACCAGCACGGATCAGCTCTAGGCATGACGAAGCGGATATCGTCCTCTTTTGGAAGGCCAACCAAAGTAGTTTCGCTTTCACAACGAAGCACAGCGCCTTCACGACATGGGGGCGGCGGCAACAACAATACTACAGCGAGAATAAAAGTTGCGCCTTCTTTCTTTGCGTGAACATTTGGGCGGCGTTATGCAAATCTTCCCACATCGTGACGTAGATATGTGGGGGCGTGTTAGAACGAGCCATTTTAGATAGGCGTGGCTGACTCTTAACTTTTATAAAGAATATCTCTTTGGATTTGAGACTTTAGTCTTTGCAACTTTACAGATTTTCTTTATGCACCAAGAGCTTGTAACACTCCAAAGAGAAAGCAAAAATTTAAATCGCATCATATGACCCCTTTAATAAACAAAAGGATGTTGTGTGCTGGTGTGGATGCCAGGGGCGTCATCTTTTTATCATGAAATATCTCGATTCTCATATATTTGTAGTAAATGCATTTTGCACTTTTATAGATCATGTTAGTTGATCTATAGCGGGCGATAGGCAAAGTAACCTAATGTTAGTGTAATCTATAAACTACACATTAAACCCGTCATTTTATTTAAGTAGGCCAACAGATAGGCTATGGGTGTCATGCCATAAAATATTTTTAATACGATTGACATTTTTATTTAACGTGATTTTAATAAAAACATTGTAAGTTACTAATTATAACACTTTAATTGAACAGAAAGAGAGCAAAGAACATTTACATTATCAAAGAACATTATCATTGACTTCAGTCTAACCAGAGTTCAAACTCCCATTATAATCACTGAAGCGGTTTACACTGTGAAATGCATATCTTACTTGCATCGTACGCACATCTGTACTTCGTTGTTTCTGATGAGAGAATTAATTCGCCAGAGAACAGAATTCAGTCAGCGATGCGCGCAGTGAACAAAACTCCGTGTTTCAGCGATGACTTATGATGAACTCCTCTGATTGGCCATTGCATTCATAAACTCAACAGAATCATGTGTGATTGGTTATAATGCGCAGCGCTGTAAAAACGCGTCTGTCTCTGGCTCAGCGCCAGCCAGAGATCACAAATTTGAATTTAGCAGCTAATAATGTTCCGCACATCACACCCGTGTGATTGTCTAAAATATAAAAAAATATTATTCGGCTATTTTTGTCTTTTGGAAGCTGCAGTCCAAATCCACTTGGTGCCCCCTTGGTTTGAATGGGCATGACGCCTCTAGTGAACGCCATTATATGATGTGGACGTGCCTTAATGTTTTTACTTGAAATTCATAAAAAATAACCTGAAATATTCTGACCTGTGAGTGTCTATTTTTGTGTATATGTGCTGTTAAAACACACACACAAACACACTACGCGGGCCGATGTTGCCCAGTGACTTTGCTCTCGCCTGACAGTCTGTCTCTCTTCTCTCCCCTCTTCCGCGCTCTACTTCCCTCTCCGGCTTGCGGCAGTCTTTCATTTCGCTAACTGCCTCTCTCTCTCCCTCTCAGACTGATACGAGGCCGACAGGGTAAGTGTGACGTACATTGGCAGCGTTCGCAGGCAGCCTCCCCGCTTATCAGAGCTGTCAATCACGGGCTGGTGACAGCGCCTGGCAGGCAGCGCCACGGGGAGCCCGACACGCAAATACACACACAAGCGCTTGTTCCCAGCTGATCAACGCTCGCGCTTCCCTTACACACAGAGGCGCACACATATATACGCACTGTAACTTAGGCTACATGAAAGTCTTAGTATTTCCATAACCAGAGGCGCTTTTTAATAAACACACACTGTACCTTCATGTAACGTTTGTCTTGGGCGAAAGAAAACAACTGAAGAAATAGGCTATATTCGAGGTAAATAATAATATATTATAAATGATAATATAGATTTTTAATATATATAATACATTTATAATAATGAATAATGGTAAATACGTTTATCAAAATTGATCGGCCTGTCTCTCTCTGTGTTTGTTTGTTTGTCTGTCTGTCTATCAATCTGTCTAATTGCTCAATCTATCTATCTATCTATCTATCTATTGCTTTGACTTTTTATCTGTCTGTCATATGTTTATATTCTAATAATATTCTAATATAATATATCTAATAAAGATAAATGATCTATCTATCTATATATTGTTTCTTTCTATATGTCTGTCATATATTAATATATATTAATAATATTGTAAATCCAATAAATAAATGATGTTAGATAAATTAAAAGTTTTTTTGTGGTAAACCTGTTTGGAAACAATCATTATTTTAGCAATACCATTAGTAGTAGGAATTTAAGGTTACAATAATATTGACTTGTTTAAGAGTAAATACACTCATCAAAATGATTGATGAAATGAAATGATCGGCAACACGCCGCAGACGTGGTCCATAAACAATAACTCAAAATATTCCTTTGGAAGTCTGATGGGAATGTGTGGTTTTATGAGGTAGTTTTGGTCTGGCTGGTAAACGTGAGTAGGAAAACACACAGACATAAACACGTTTTTGTGCCCCTGCATGCATGTTCTGCCAGAGAAAACCTGGAGTAAACAAAGGTACTTGAGGAAACAAATTTCAAAGTCTCGGCTGCTCTGCTTAAGTTGAAACACACATTTATTTGAAATGGTCTCGGGTGAGTCTTTATGCTATGCTTTAGCTAAATGGGCTTCAACAGACAGCATACTTTGTTTTGACTGTTCCTCTGTCAAACTTTGGAATCGTTTGGGAAAACCAAAGAGTGAAAGCCCAGACCTGCCATATCCTGAAAGAAAACCTTGTGTGTGTACATTGATGTCTTAAGAGTTGAAACCATGTGTTTGCTTCAACGACAATGATCAAAAAGTTTACTTTCGTGTATAAAGCAAACATTATTTCCCATTAAATAAGCCACTTAAGTGACTTTGCATGGTTTAAGGTTATTACAAATCACATTCACAGCTTTAAGTGTTTTATTAGTTATAATTATATATAAATAATAGCAATTAGCAACAGCAATTGAATAACAGATCATTAAATGTATTGTTATTATTAACAATAATATATATTTTTTTTTTTAATAAAAATTATTACTTTATAATAATAAGCATTAATCTTATTATTAAATAATAATAATAAATAGTGGCAGTATTCAAATGAATACTCCTCCGAGTTTTATCCAATCAACTTTTAGAGCCAAAAAAGTCAATTTGTCTGTGAGGAAAGGTCGACCTGACCAAACACTCCTTGAAGTCTGGTTGTATTAATCGATTGTCTAAAATGTCATTGTCTTCCATCAAAGATGACTCAAACGGTTACATCTTTGCTTTGCTTACACCTTGATTTCTATCACTGCAGAGTAAAATTGGCTAGTAAGCAGATGATTTTGATATAGAATGAACTATTAAGTGCTGTCCTCTTTCAGGTGGATTCTGGGCAGAAAAAGACAACGGAAAGGAGCTTTTTTCATCTTTATATTGAAGGGGGGACTGCAGGGAGAAACCAAGACAAAGTCATTTTTAACAACCACTCAAAACGCAACATTTGAGTGCAGGTTACAGTCTGTTACGTCATTGTTCGGCTTTCAAGTCAGTGGAAACGTAGTTCGGTTCTGAAAAAGGTTCACATTTCCACACCAAGCACCAGCTCTGTTGCAAGCGTTAGCACTGTCTTCATGCTAGTTCAGAGACACCTGAAAGAGACAAAATTCAAGGTCACATGTGCCAAGTTGTTTTCTCAACTCCTCTAAGACATGTAAAACACATCATCTCAGTCTTTACTTACACCACAGGACACCAAGACAAATTTTTAGCTCAAATATTCCTGAAATCCCACTGAAACCATGTGGAAAATTAATCTGGAAAAGTCACACATTTCACACATTTGTTGATTTTTTCCCCCTCTGCAATTTAAACCTGTTTGCTATTGCTCATTTTTTTCATTCCTCTCACCTACTATCCTTTTTAGGACCTAATCAATCCTTCCTTTCCTTTCTCTCCACTGGAAGTCTCCGCTGGTGAAACACGCGGATTCCATGAACAGCTTGATGAACAGCCTCAAAGGTTTTCCCCCAGCCGACGCTAGCGTTTCCCAGCCTTTTCAGGAAACACAAACACACACACATAGTGGCGTTTCCTCTCCCCGGCCCACAGTCGCCTACGCTCTGCCAGCAGACCTGCCGTGACCATGATGTCATTATTTCCCCCATAGCGCGGCCGTATGCTTGTGAGCATGTGGCTGTTTATCGGAAAATTCCTGTCTGGGGGTTTTCACGGAACGTCTGAGTTTACCACGGTCTCAACATGTGTGAATGTGTGCATAATCGGCATAAAAATGTTAGGTTTTCTTATTCTGTTGTTTGTGGCCAAACAAACAGTGATTCCCACACATTTTTGAGGCAAATAAATGTATTGGTTGGAGCCTAGTATTCATTGTTTCGCCACACTGCCATATTCAAGTATTCAGTGTTCTTAAAGGGGTCATATGATGCGATTTAAATTTTTCCTTTCTTTTTGGAGTGTTACAAGCTCTTGGTGCATAAAGAAGATCTGTAAAGTTGCAAAGACTAAAGTCTCAAATCCAAAGAGATATTCACACCTGAAAGAGACAAAATTCAAGGTCACATGTGCCAAGTTGTTTTCTCAACTCCTCTAAGACATGTAAAACACATCATCACAGTCTTTACTCACACCACAGTACACCAGGACTCATTCTTAGCTCAAATATTCCTTAAATCCCACTGAAAGCATATGGAAAATTAATCTGGAAAAGTCACACTTTTCACACATTTGTTGTTTGCTATTGCTCTGTCATTTTTTTCATTCCTCTCACCTACTATCCTTTTTAGGACCTAATCAATCCTTCCTTTCCTTTCTCTCCACTGGAAGTCTCCGCTGGTGAAACACGCGGATTCCATGAACAGCTTGATGAACAGCCTCAAAGGTTTTCCCCCAGCCGACGCTAGCGTTTCCCAGCCTTTTCAGGAAACACAAACACACACACATAGTGGCGTTTCCTCTCCCCGGCCCACAGTCGCCTACGCTCTGCCAGCAGACCTGCCGTGACCATGATGTCATTATTTCCCCCATAGCGCGGCCGTATGCTTGTGAGCATGTGGCTGTTTATCGGAAAATTCCTGTCTGGGGGTTTTCACGGAACGTCTGAGTTTACCACGGTCTCAACATGTGTGAATGTGTGCATAATCGGCATAAAAATGTTAGGTTTTCTTATTCTGTTGTTTGTGGCCAAACAAACAGTGATTCCCACACATTTTTGAGGCAAATAAATGTATTGGTTGGAGCCTAGTATTCATTGTTTCGCCACACTGCCATATTCAAGTATTCAGTGTTCTTAAAGGGGTCATATGATGCGATTTATAACACGTGTATACATGTGTCTTTTTGTAATTTGCAAAAACAAACAAAAACAAAAGAGCGGTTAAGATAGCAATATAGGTTATTTCAGTTCACAAAGAGATTAAACCGAATTTTATTCGTGAAAAAATCACAGCAGCAGCCTATGTTTCCGTACAAATAACAGAATAAGAACCACTCATAAAACACAGTTTCTGTAACTTTTTTAATTTTAAGTATTTACTTCCTTGACGTACTACTGTTTTCAATTTTACCACTTTCTTGATGCGCATGCGCATATATATGTGTTTGTAATTTACACATAAAATTTGTGAGACACCTTTTTGAGGTACACAAGAATTTTACAAATAATAATATGTTGTTTATCCTCTAAACACATATAAAAAAAATTAAGGCGAATTTTGGATCATTACTCATCATGTTATTCTCTGTTACTATTTATCGTATCGGCTTACTGGTGTGTTTAAGTTACCACAGTCTTTGTTGTTTGCAAAGAAAATGTAAGATATGTACGGTGGCCGAGAGAGCTCAACGCGCTGCAAGTGAAAAACCCCATGCAAATAGAAAAAACATCTTTAAGAAAACATCTTCATCAGTTTAACAACACACGCACTGCAAATTCTCACAACACAACCAAACACAGAAAGCATTGCATATATCACAAATGCAGAAACACGCTGCAAATTCTCACAACACAACCAAATACAGAAACGTGCAAGTATACAGACCACAACAAGCAGGATTCTACATTAAATGTGCGAACTGTTTTTGGTTGTGTTGTGAGAATTTGCAGCACGTTTCTGTATTTGGTTGCAGTGTTAATTTCGTCAACGAAGACTACGACTGTCTAAAACTAATATCTGATGATAAAAACTATGACGAAATTTATGCCGCGTCTTCTTAACAAGACGAGACGGGACTATAGTGTTATTTGAGGACTATCGGACATTCAAAATACATCCTAATACTGTCTTGTCCTTCAAAATGTGTGTCCCTGTCATTGGATTGCAATCGGATAAGGGGCATTTGTATATCTAGTCTCAGTATGGAAGCCGCAGTGGACGGATAGGCTACCAAAACGCGAACTAGCGATCTGAAACAATGGCCTCAGCACCTGAAGGGTTAGGGATAAGGTGAATGAAAATTGTCATCATTTATTCAAGTTTTTCCAAATTCTATCCTTGATTCAAATTTCTCATAAGCTTAATTGATTTGGTCTAAAGAGAGAACAATTGATGTCTATTTTTGTTTGAAGACTACATATAAAATAGCTACCAAAATAAATGTTGGCAACTGCAGTTTGACTAAAAGTAATGACTAAAAGTTGACAAAAATTAAATGACTTTTCCACCTATCTCTCAAATGGACCATTGCCACTCCTAATTGAGATTGTAGATAGAGTGTCAATGGTCCATTTGAGAGATAGGTGGCGGTAATGCACTTATAAGTCTGCGCTCTGCCGTAAAGCAAGAAGAAGAAGACACGTCATGGCCGGCTGTTGAGAATGCGCTCAGGACAGTTGCTCAGACATTGCAGTGAATCAGAGGTAAAAAACGACATACATACTGTTCAGTTTCTTGCACAGACCGATCGTTTCATGTCTTTACACATCAATGTATCGTCACGAGCCGCAGGGTTTAATTTGGTTTTGTTTGTGTATGTTTTTTTGACTCTCAAAGCCGTGATTCCCATTCACTTCCATTATATGACTGACAGACTGCAACGGTTTGAGTTAATAATCTTCGTTTGTGTTCCACTGAAGAAACAAAGTCACCTACATCTTGGATGGGGTAAGCAGATAAACATCAAATTTTTATTTTTGGGTGAACTATCCCTTTAATATTCTTTGTTTGAATCTATGCCAGTATTTCTTGTGTCAGCTTCCTGGTGTGTTCAAGTTAATGTCATTTGCATAGAAAAAAAATGCAGAAAATGTGATTTTCATACATTTTTGAGGTAAACACAAGAATTTTATGAGTGAACTGCTGAAGTTTATTTATGCTGTAGTTGAATATAAAAAAAAATTCACATTGAGGTTATTGCAAATTTTGGATTATTATTCATTGTGTTTGAATTTCTGCTAGTATTTATTGTGTTGGCTTACTGGTGTGTTTAAGTTACCACAGTTTCTTTGTTAATGTCATTTGCTCAGAAAATGTGAGAAATGCAGAAAATTTGATTTTCATACATTTTTGAGGACTTTTTTTTATCCTCTTCACAAATCAAAACAAATTACATTTTCACAAGAACTAGGCCTACAGCTCTTAATATGGAGTTTATTTAGAAAATTTTGAATTATTATTCTTTATGTTTGAATCTACATCAGTATTTATCTTGTCGGCTTGCTGGTGTGTTCAAGCTACCACTGTTTTTGTGTTTATGTAATAATTTATGTAGTAACATGCTAATTCTGTTCTTCGTTAGGAAACAACTGAGATTTACATTATGTCCATTTTTGAGTCTAACTCAAGAATTTCAAGAATAGTGAGCAGTTGTTTGTCCTCTTTGCAAATCAAAACAATCAATGTTTGCACAAGGTCAAACATGTTTAACCACTCAGGCGTTGGTTGAAATCAAAGACTCCGAGGTTTCCGTGAGAGTTTGGATTGTTATTCTGTGTTGGTATCTCCGCCAGTATTCACTTTCTTGCCATACTGCTGTATTCGTGTCGTGCCGCGGCTGTTGAGGGCGTTCCAAGCTGCTCTGCCGTCTGTGTATGTGTGTGTGTGTGTGTGTGTGTGTGTGTGTGTGTGTGTGTGTGTCCTGTCAGCTGGTGAGTAATAGCAGTCTCGGGTCTCTAAATCTCGATGGACCACTGCACTGTGGAACGGAATAGCAGGCGGCCACCAAGGAAGGGGTCTGTACACACGCACACACACGCTGAATATTAATACGTGTGCGTGTGTGTGCGCTCTAGAGAGTGTCAGCCTGCGAGTGTCAGTGGATTTGACAAATCCCCCCCAGTGGATTTGACTGGCAGGCAGGAGTGTTGCGGGCGTTTAGCCCCGCTGGATCCGTACGTATCGGCCGGGGACTATGAGGAGAGGGTCAATTAGAGGGTCAACGCGTCCCAAAGGGCAGCCACATCCATACGTGCACGCGCACACTGACACATTTACACACTTTTTCCGTCCTCTCGAGAGGGAAACATTGATAAAATGCTACATCTACCCTCTACCTATCTCTCCCTCTCTTTCTATTCTTCCACGTTCGTGTGACTCGTGTGCAGATTTATAATGAATAATGCATTTTCTAATCAGCACTGGAAGGCTGCGTGTGTGTGTGTATGTGTGTGAGTGAACTCATATAAAAGACATATCGTGCCTCTCAAGCAGAGTGGAGATTTGCGGGATGGTTGGTGAATTGCTTCAGGAAGGAGCTTTTACTTCGGACATCAAGTGTCAATGAGAAGCAAGTCTTTGAAAACAAAGATCAAAAAAATTAAATTCTTTCCATGACTTAGCATTCCTTATCTCTGCTTTGCGCTCAGTGAGAAATGTTGTTATATGCAGTGTTTTTTTTTGTTTTTTTTTGCTAGTTAGTGATTTATGGTTGATGGGCAGAGATTACTTTCCCTATTCTCTCATCCGTCTCCCTACCCCTCTCTCGGTAACTGCCTGGAGCAGGAGAAAAGCATGCAATTGAAATTTATTGCCTACATTTTGCCTCCTGCCCTGCTTGGTCTTATCCTCCGATTCAATTCATTGTTCTCACTAAACTGGGGGCTCTCTACCCAAAGACTCACTTGCACTCACACAATGTTAATGCTCAACAGATCATGGGGTTTCATTTTGGCCACTTGTTTGTGCACGCGGCAAACGCACACACACACACACCCATCCCCTAAGCCCCCCCATCTCCCAGGCCGTTCAAACACACCCCGTGACAGCTGTTGGCTCCATTGTTTCCATATGTGCTGTGTTGAGGTGAACGCTTACAGCTTTTTACCGCCACATGTGAAAGACAGACACGACGTGGAGAACTGCAATATAGATGTGATAGAGAACGGGGATATACATATGACACATACAACAGAAAACATATATGGCAAAAAAAAAAAAAAAGCACACAACATGCAACTAGAATACAGATGGGACAGAGAACTGAAACGCAGACAAAACACAGACAACTAGAACAAAGATAACACAGAAAACGATCATGTCCGTTTCATTGTTTCAATCTTCTGAAAAACTACAATACAGACAGAACTGAAAAACAGACACAGCATAAAAAAATAGAACATAGACACAATAGACAGAGCATAAACACGGAGAGAACTAGAATACAGACACAAAAAAAACAAATAAGAGACATGAAAGAGAAACGCAGATTCGACAAGCAGAAAAAAAAAACTAAAACGCAGACAGAACCAAAACAAAGACACAATAAAAAAAACTACAATACAGACATGACAGACTGAACTGAAACACAGACATGACAAACAATGGAATACAGACACAACAGACAAAACTGAAACACAGACACAACAAAAAGTAGAACACGGATACAACAAAAAGCTAGAATACAGACAACATACAAAATTGAAACCAGTGGTGTAATGTAACGAAGTAATAATACTTTGTTACAGTAATTAAGTATTTTTTTTGGGATTTGAGAACACCCCAAAGCTTGACCGTTATTATTACCTCTTCATTGGTCGACATTTTATTCGATAATGTTACATAGTTTTGATACCGTTTTATGTCTGGTGATCGTGTTAGATTACATGTGGAAGCATCTGTTGTTTCGGTTTCTTCTTCACTTGTGTTTTTTGGAAATTCTGACATTTTTTTAAACACTTGAATGTGGATAAGCTTCATAAATAAAAAATGAAGAAATAAACAACATTTTGAACAAAAAGCTGAAAAAAGACTATGAATTGGATTCAGAATGATAATCAAAACGTATGGAGTCGATCAACACCCCAAAGATTGACAGTTATTATTACTTCTTCATTGGTCGACATTTTATTCCATAATGTTACACAGTTTTGATGTATACTAATAGCACACTTGAATAAACTTCTTTTTCGTAAGGGTTACTTTGACTCCACTACATTTCCTAATTAAAATTTATACTTTTACTCCGATACATTTTCCTGAAGCATATTCGTTACTTACAACAAAATAGTCAGAAGTCAGAAGAACACGGACTGCAGGAAAACATGTTTGACGAATCAGTGGTCTGGCGTTTGCAAGTTAGACTCCTAAAAAACACCTTTGCTCATGTGCAAACAAATGCGCGCACAACCGCGGATGATTAATTTTCCACTCAAGTCGAGTCTGGGGTCTGCGATATACAGCATCGTCTGCGATAATGTTACTTTCAATACTTAAGTACGTTTAAGATTTAAAAAAAAAAAACTTTTCGTACTTAAGTACAATAAATATAACATACTTTTAAGACTTTTACTCAAGTAATATTCTAAATGGTGACTTCAACTTCTACCAAAGTCATTTTCTGGTAAGATATCTGTACTTTTACTTGAGTATGGCTTTCAGGTACTTTATACACCACTGATTGAAACAGACAACAGAAAAGCCAGAATACAGACACAACACACAAAACTGAAACACAGACACAACAAAAAGTGGAACACGGATAAAACAAAAAGCTAGAATACAGACACAACAGACAAAACTGAAACAAGTCAACAGAAAAGCCAGAATACAGACACAACAGACAAAGCTGAAACACAGACACAAAAAAAAGCAGAATACTGACACAGAGACACGAAAGAGAGAACAGGTATAGAGACACAAAATAATTGAATAAACGCGACATAAACAGACACAACACAGAAAACTGAAACAAAGACATGAAAAAACCTAGAATACAGACGGTACAGAGAACTGAAACCAGGGCCGTCCCAAGCTAACGCGGGGCACAGTGCAAGGTGGGGAGCGGGGCCCCCATCGGTCGGTTTGGGGGGTGGGGGTTTCCCCCTCGGTGCGACCACACCAGTTGTACCGCCCTAAGGATGGCCCTGACTGAAACACAGACACAATGACAAAAAATAAAAAATAAATAATAATAATAAAATAAAACATAGAAGTAGAATAGTTACCAACAGTAACCAAAACCGTATTATTACATTTGAGATGCAGCTTATTCTTTATGCGGCACAGGGACAAGCACAGAGAAACAGGCAGCACAGGTGCACTACGCACAACTGAACAAAGCATCAGCACAGAGATTCTGCCAGCACAGAAAAAAAAGAGCCAGAAGAAGAGGGGAAAAGTTAGACACAGAGAAAAAACGTCTCAGGCAGCACAGGCGCGCCGAATCTCTGAGCAGCACAGTCTCAGAGCGGCATCAACGATCCAGATAAGAAGCCATGCAGCGGGAACGCTGCGCCCTGCGCTGTGCTAAAACAGCCCTTCTTAATCTCCCACCAGGCTGGTTCCCTCCTCCCCTGCTCTCTCTCCCCCCTCCACGGCTTCCCTCCTGCGCTCGCTCACTCGCTCCATCTCTCCGCACAAAGCTCGTCACTTCTCTGCTCTCGTATGGTGCAGACACACGCTCGTTCTCTCTCTCTATCGCCCTCCCGCTCCCACTTTCGGGCGCACACACGCGCTTTCTTATCTCCACTGCTCGCTGATGAATCCCCCCACCCCCAGCACCTCCACCTTCGGTGTTTTTCCCTCGCCTTTCTTGAGATCCAGTCATCCGCTTAATGAGGCTAATTCATTACTTTGAAACACAATCATTTATCAGAAATGTATTACAGGGACGTCAGGGGTTCAAAATGAGAAATCCTCAGCTCCGTCTCTCACCGTCATAATCCAATATGTTGCAGGCGTGTGTGTGTGTGTGTGTGCGCGCGCGTGTTTTACTACAGTGTGCTGTACACTCTTGACCATCTTCAGACCCCTTCTGTTGGGTTGTACGTCAGATTTTTAGTGTCCTCTCTCCTGGGCGCACGTTTTCACCTCTGCGCAGAATTAATTTTCCCTTCCTCTCGCCGCTGGAAACCGGAGGCAGAGTTAATGCTGCTCGGCTCTCAGGAAGTACACACACACAAGCGACAGTCAGACGCGCACACAGGACGTGCGCACACACACACACACGTCGTGCTGCGCTCAGAAAAGCGCAAGGTTTTGAAAAATGAGGGACGACTCGGAGCAAGAGTGATTATTCATTAGGCAAAGTAAACTACAAACATCTCTCCTCCTTCGCACACACAGTATCGGAGCTAAATCTGTCTTGTAGTTTTCTCTGTGTTTCTCTGCGTGCGAGTGTTTTCACTCTCATTCACGTTTTCTTGTTCTTGCTCACCAGCTCCTCTCAATCTGGATATGAGTCAATCCGTCCATTTGTACGCGCAAACACATGTATAGAGGGGAAAACCCCTGTTGTAAAGACTTGTGGTCGAACAACAAACCGTTACATACATATACGCCTCTTTCAACCTCAGACTCAATCATCTATACTTAATCTATAGTAGACATCATCTATAGCCTACAACATCTATACTACAATTAAAAACAAAATATAGCCACAAGCAGCAATCATCAGGGTCCAAGCACCAATGTGCATGATTAGCGATCTAACTGAATTGAATCTCATTATGTGTTTTTTACAGGAAAGTCCAACTTGAATCTTCACTGAAAGACAGTTAGGGTTTGATGAAACAGGTTACATCAACACAGCTGTTAAAAAGGGCAAATGACTTTCTAAATAAATCACTCCTTTTTACTGTTTAAAGGAGAAGTTAGAAATAGCCATCTAAACATGTTTACTGTCATTAGCTATGTGATCATAATATATGTGGTGTAAGTGTGGACTTCTATGTATTTAACATTTTATATTTAGATAAATTGCATGTCACAGGATGTCAATTTCAAATGAATGTTAAGTTATTTGCAGCTCAAAACTTTCTGAAGCATTTATCTCAAGGCTCTTTTCATTTTTTTATTTCTATAATTATGTATAATAGTGCTAAGTGTTTGATTTTATTATTCATACCACAATAGTAAATAAGTGACGTATAAAAACATTTATAATCTTGAAAAAGACAAATAAAATTGTCTCTTCATTTTACATGGATATTTAATCATGTCTGGCAACTTGAAAATATTTTATTAAGGGTCTATAAAAATTAAATAAATATTTAATGATCTACATTTCACAGATTTCATTGTACACTAATTATATACATCTATACTGTCAGTACACCACTTATACAATGGACTAAATCCATGAATTTATTTGCATTCAAAGAGAGGGCAACTAATAGAAAAAGAATGGGATAAAACTATTGCTTATCCTGTGCCCTTCTAGTAAGATTCTGGCTCCCTCCACTGGACAACATTAATCTTTCAGTTGAAATGGCTGTTAGTTTAGAATTTGCATCATAAATTTATTACAGAGTAAATTCACCTTTGGTGCTTGGACCCTTAATAACAAAATATCAATATCCAGGGCACCAAGACACTGTCTAATAAACACTCAACACATTGTAATGTCTTTAATCTCGTTAGAGTAGGTCTACCATAAAGAGTAGGTCTACCTAAAGAGTTTATTTATGTAGGCTACTTGGATGATATATAAATCACAGGTTTAGTGCATCAAGTTCTTATCAGAAGTAGGTATGTCTGTAACGGAAGGCCAGAACGCGCAAGCAACCATATAGCAATTAACCACCTAACCTACAAGCTATTTTAAATTTTAAGAAAAGACCTTGTCAACTGTAGCCAACATACAGTTTTTCTTTTAAAAATGTCAGTCTAGTTTAGGTTTCATACCAAACTCCGCTATTATTTTCCGTGATCAGAATCATATTATTTTGTCGGATGTCAAATATATCCATGATGAAGCAGAGCAGGCATTTGGAGAATACGCGCGCCACAAATATTCACACAGGTAGGCCTATACGACGCAAGTCAAAATAAACAATGAGATGCAAGTCAAAATAAACGATGAGAAGCGTTGTGTAAAATAATTTTGTATATAATAATTGAAAACAATCCATTTGTGAATTGGGCTACCCGGCTACACTAGTTGTGCTGTGTTTCTGACTCACCAAAAGCTGTTCGTAAAAAGAGTCACATTGAAGTTGACTACACAGCGCGAGCAGCTGTACAGCAGCCATGTTTTCTTGCTATTTTTTCGCGGTTCATCTTTTTTTATGTCATCACATTTAAAGCGCAGCTGCTAAAATTCGGTTAAAACACTGCGTACATTTATATTTTATCCTGGGATAAATCTGGGGTGGCAATGCTTTTTCTTAGGGTGGCAGTTGCCACAGATCCGCGCCAGCAGCGACTGAACAATGTTTAGGAATCTTAAAGTAAACGCACATCATTAAGGAAAGTAAAAAAGTAAGTTACTTTTGTGTAACATTTCTCTTCCAGAAGTTATTTTTCACTTTGTCTTTTGTATTTCTCCCGACTTTTTCATCTTTTGTGGTAAGTATTATTTTTTAACTCCTCCAGATATCTACATGAAATTTGTTCGTGAAAACGTGTCAAATATGAAATGCTGCAAGCTAATCTGGGCTGGTAATCGCCGAGTAAATCTTTGGTTTTAAATTTGATTAACTCATTCCAGTGATCCTGCCTTACATAAAACATAGTTTAATAGCTAACACATTTCCAAATATTAAAATCTTAAAGTGCTAATATCAAGATAATTTACTCATGGCAACCTAGATTTGATGAGGCTGCAAACCAGAAGATGTTACGATCGTGAGCCATAGGCCTAAATCAAACCAATCACAATCACTACCAGGGTTGCCAGGTCTGCATAACAAAACTAGCCCAGTTATGGCCAAAACTACAGTAGCCAAAATCGTGGATTTAAGACCTGGGTATACTTCACTTTTCCCCTTCCATTCCATCTCGCGCACAGCTTTCAAACCCTGTGTCCCAATATTCATACTATCCATCCTAAATATGTGAGATTAGAATAGGCTAAGTGTATCCCAAAGCATAGTATGTTGAAAAGAGTATGCCAAAAGTCTATGGATGGTCTACTACAGGGATAGGCAACGTCGGTCCTGGAGTGCCGATGACCTGCACAGATTAGTTCCAACCCTAATCAAACAAACCCGAACAAGCTAATCAAGGTCTTCAGAATTACTATGGCTACAGGCAGGTGAGGTTTTTTTTCAGGGTTGGAACTAAACTCTGCAGGACATCGGCACTCCAGGACCGACGTTGCCTATCCCTGGTCTACTATTTCAGGTACATTTTTGAAGTGTGGATCCCTGCACACTCTAATGGCCAGTATTGTTCACAATCCATTGCGCTTTGGCGAAGGATTCGGTTCAGAACAAACACATTAAAAACGGCAAAAAACTACAAACATGGCGGATGTGTGTGACCGACAGATTAGTAGAGAGGTTTAGATAAAGGGGTTTGAGTTAGGCTACTAATAATCAATATTTAACCTGGTAAAAAATTTTTTTTAATATATATATATATACTGTATATATATTTAATGTTATCTGTGTTGTATTTCATTTGCAACAATAATGTGATCTTTTATAAACAACCGTTTGGCCATTAACTCTTAAATGCATCATTATGCAAAAAAAAACAAAAACATGAGCAGAGTTCTCCACATAAAGACCCATGGCTGGCAGGTCACCGTGCTACTTACCAAAGTATAGCCTACTTTGAGCTTATAAATAAAACCTCCGCGGCAGCAGTATAAAAGTAGCCCAATTCCACAGTAAACCCATGGGCTTGGCAACACTGATCACTACAAAATTGTTTTAAGATCCTCCCTCACAGCAGATTGGTTAATATAAAATTATCAGAAAAAAAAAATGCTTCTGACCACACCCTACTTAAAATCAAATCGTACTTTTTTCCCCTCATTCATACTCAGTAGTCAGTGTAATTTTAACATATTATTTTATTTAGGCTACTCGAATTACATCACATTACCGAAGTAAAAGAGGTTGCGAATGCGACATAATTCATCCAAGAGAATTTTAATGCAAACATTTGACTATTATAAATAAAGAGCCATCAACCAAACCAATGAAAATAAATACAAAAACTGAACTCAGCCCTCGCGTTTGCCTTGCTAAATTCGGTAGCGATCAAAAGATGACATATTCATATTTTTAGCATGAATATTTTAAAACGATTACATTTTTGTTGACTTAACGAAATTTGCGTGTGTAAACAGAAAAGTAATATTGACGGCCATTTTGCCGTATGCGACCCGCACGCACTGCGATTAGCCTTTGCTTTGTGTGTGTTTGCATGTGCGTTTGTGGTCCAGTTGCTCGGGTGATGGTTCTCTTTTCATCAGGGCTGGATGGAGAGATTAATAATGGATGTATAATGGATCTATAAATAGATGCAGGGCTTCAGTCCCTCAGACCAAACAGAAGACAGCGCAGGGTGACACACACACACACACACACACACTGCTCTGCCATTCACCTCGTCCTGGCCCTGGCTCTGTGTACACAGCCAATCTATTCATCTCTCTCCCTCCGCCGGCATTAATAAATGATCCTAGCCCCACACACACACAGGCTTTAAATATTCATTGGTCGGGCGGCGCTGTTGGTCTTGGGCAGCTCTGGGCGGCAGTAAACGCAGACTCAGGCTCTCGCTGGCACATTATTCATGCAAAAAGCTGTCACACACACGCACACACAGTCTCTGATAAATACTGCAGAGGTGTCTACTCGCCCGTCGCTTTTTCTACACCTGATGGCTGCTGTCTTTCAATCACTCGTCCTTATGCCAGTTTCTGGCTCTTTCTCCTCAATGTCTCACTTCATTTTCCTCATCTTTGTCCTG
Organism: Sinocyclocheilus anshuiensis; assembly: GCF_001515605.1. Taxonomy (NCBI): domain Eukaryota; kingdom Metazoa; phylum Chordata; class Actinopteri; order Cypriniformes; family Cyprinidae; genus Sinocyclocheilus; species Sinocyclocheilus anshuiensis. The sequence continues at coordinate 249,288 of NW_015547737.1, forward strand.
TCACTCTTGTTACTGTCTTATTTTTTTCTTTCACATTGCTGCCTTTCTCTTCTCCATCTCATCTTTTTTTCTTATTTCATCTCTCTAGATCTCTCATCTATTTCTCATCTCTTTCTCTTTCACATCTTGATCTTCTGTCTCTTTCACATCTTGATCTTCTGGGGGAAGTCGTGGCCTAATGGTTAGAGAGTCGGACTCATAACCCAAAGGTTGTGGGTTCGAGTCTCGTACCAGCAGGGATTGTACAGTGAATGTACAGCGCTCTCTCCACCTTCAATACCACGACTGAGGTGCCCTTGAGCAAGGCACCGAACCCCCAACTGCTCCCCGGGCGCCGCAGCATAAATGGCTGCCCACTGCTCCGGGTGTGTGTTCACGGTGTGTGTGTGTGTTCACTGCTGTGTGTGTGTGCACTTTGGATGGGTAAATGCAGAGCACTAATTCTGAGTATGGGTCACCATACTTGGCCACATGTCACGTCACTTTCACTTTCTTTATTTCTCCTCTCTGTCTCATCTTTTTTCCTGTTTCGTCTCTTTCTCAGCTCAGTCTCGCTCATCATTACCTCATATATTTCTCATCTTTGCTCAAACGTCCTTTCATCACTCTTTTTGTCACATCTTGGTCTTCTTCCTTTCATTTTTTTTCCCAGCTGTCTCTTTCTCATTCCCATCTCATCTTTGATTTCTGCCTCAACTCTCTCCTTTTTCTCTTCTGTCTGAACTTTCTCATTTGCCTTAATTCTGTGACTTTTCCCCGTTTTCATCAGTGTCTCACATCTTTCTTAACTTTGTCTTTGGTCTCATCGCTTTCGTCCTCTATGTCTCACATCACTCTCATCATCACCTCATATATCTCTCATTAATATTTCTTACCTGATCCTTTGTCACATTGTGATCTTCATCATGTCTTTCTCATCTGTCCCTTTCTCATTCCTGTCTCCTTCTGATTTCCGCCTCATCTCTTTCTCATCTTCTTTTTCTGAGTCTAAACTTTCTCATTGGCCTTAACTCCGTCTCTTCTCCCCTTTTTTCATCATGGTTTCACATCTCTTTTAACTTTGTCTTCTGTCTCGTCACTTTCTCCTCTCCGTCTCACACCTCTCATCATTACCTCATTTCTTTTTCTTCATCATATCTAGATCATCCAGTCTCCTCCTCCTGATTTCTGCCTCATCTCTTTCTCCTTTTTTCTCTTCTAAGTCAACATTTTTTCATTTGCCTTAACTGTCTCTTCTCCTCTTTTTTCCATCACTGTCTCAAATATTTCTTACATCTGAGAGATGCTGTAAAGGGTTAACGAGAGTGAGAGTGCTTAAAGCTCACAATAGACTAAATGTGTGTGTGTGTGTGTGTGTGTGTGTGTGTGTTCCTGGAAACAGTTCCTTTTGTGTGCTGCAGTGTTAAAGTGATGTGAAACTCTATGACGGCACAGAACGCTCTCCTTTAAATGCAGCACCATCACATATGTGTGTACGTGTCTACATGAGAGAGCACACACGTGCATCTACCATTGCTTAGACATCGCAATATAACAGAAACCCTGCACTGTTTGCGATCTGAAAGAGTCAGAGGACGCAAGAGGAAACACACGAGGAGAGAGACGCAGACATGGCGCTGCTGCCGGAGAATAATTTATGCACGACTCCAATCACACACAGATGTTCAGAGAGAGAGAGAGAGAGAGAGAGAGAGAGAGAGAGAGACTCGCTCATCATTACCTCATATATTTCTCATCTTTGCTCAAACGTCCTTTCATCACTCTTTTTGTCACATCTTGGTCTTCTTCCTTTCATTTTTTTTCCCAGCTGTCTCTTTCTCATTCCCATCTCGTCTTTGATTTCTGCCTCAACTCTCTCCTTTTTCTCTTATGTCTGAACTTTCTCATTTGCCTTAATTCTGTGACTTTTCCCCGTTTTCATCAGTGTCTCACATCTTTCTTAACTTTGTCTTTGGTCTCATCGCTTTCGTCCTCTATGTCTCACATCACTCTCATCATCACCTCATATATCTCTCATTAATATTTCTTACCTGATCCTTTGTCACATTGTGATCTTCATCATGTCTTTCTCATCTGTCCCTTTCTCATTCCTGTCTCCTTCTGATTTCCGCCTCATCTCTTTCTCATCTTCTTTTTCTGAGTCTAAACTTTCTCATTGGCCTTAACTCCGTCTCTTCTCCCCTTTTTTCATCATGGTTTCACATCTCTTTTAACTTTGTCTTCTGTCTCGTCACTTTCTCCTCTCCGTCTCACACCTCTCATCATTACCTCATTTCTTTTTCTTCATCATATCTAGATCATCCAGTCTCCTCCTCCTGATTTCTGCCTCATCTCTTTCTCCTTTTTTCTCTTCTAAGTCAACATTTTTTCATTTGCCTTAACTGTCTCTTCTCCTCTTTTTTCCATCACTGTCTCAAATATTTCTTACATCTGAGAGATGCTGTAAAGGGTTAACGAGAGTGAGAGTGCTTAAAGCTCACAATAGACTAAATGTGTGTGTGTGTGTGTGTGTGTGTGTGTGTGTTCCTGGAAACAGTTCCTTTTGTGTGCTGCAGTGTTAAAGTGATGTGAAACTCTATGACGGCACAGAACGCTCTCCTTTAAATGCAGCACCATCACATATGTGTGTACGTGTCTACATGAGAGAGCACACACGTGCATCTACCATTGCTTAGACATCGCAATATAACAGAAACCCTGCACTGTTTGCGATCTGAAAGAGTCAGAGGACGCAAGAGGAAACACACGAGGAGAGAGACGCAGACATGGCGCTGCTGCCGGAGAATAATTTATGCACGACTCCAATCACACACAGATGTTCAGAGAGAGAGAGAGAGAGAGAGACTGCGCTGTTGGGAAAATCTGCAGCGATCAGAGGAAATCAGCCCAGAATAAAATTCCTGGTGCATGTGTTTGAGTGCATGTGCGCTTTCGCAGCAACCATGACCCTGCCCTGACCTCTACTTCTTGCATCATAGAGGATTACGGGTCAGCTAACAGTCTGCCAAGAGTCCGACTGAAGGTCCGTGCTGAAAAAGAAAATAGAAAAGTTGGATAAAAACAGACTGACTGGAAGACATGTGTATGAACAAAATCAATATTATCTGTCAAATTCTTCCAAACGGCATCAGAGATTGTCTGCAAGAGAAGAAAGAGCATTTGAAACATGAGAATATGTTAAAGCATGTAGCATGATTATGATTATTATTAATAATAAATGTATTTATTCATGATTTTACCTTAGTTAAGGCATTACAAAAAAATTCAACTTCTCTCATATTTCACATATGTGTTCAAAGGATGACGTTCTGTTTCCAAAAACCATAAATGACAGTCAGACATTTGCAAGACATCTGCATCCTGGCTGACCCTTCTATGAACACTCCAGAAGAAATGCGAGGCTCTTAAAAGCATCTTATGTTACGGAATTATGAAATATTGATTATACAGGAATGAAACGATCCCACGCAAATTGTTAAAGCTGTGGTTAAATTACAGGGTGGAGCAGAGCAGAGATTCAACCGTGATGCAACAACACTAGAACACTGCCGATATAATCAGTGGAGCTGTCTACACAGCAAGTGTGCGAAGCAATGTGACAAAACTAGAATATTTCCTTTATAACCAGCGAATCTGTCTACATTTCATGCAAGCGCAACAAAGCAATCTACATTGCAAGAGTGAAATGCGACAAAAGTAGAACTTCTTGCATTATAATCAACAAAGCTGTGTACACACTGCAAGTGAGTGACGCAACAAATCTAGAATGTTTGCATTATAATCAATAAAACCAACATTGCAGCCATCTTTCGACAAACAAAGCAAGGTGACAAAACTAAAATGCTTGCAACAATGTGGCACACTACAAGTGTGCAGGAATGTGACATCATAAAAGCTGATAACTGTTCGCTTGCATGTACACTGCATGCAAGCAAAGCAAAGTGACAAAATTAGAACTCCAACAAAGCTGTGTACAGTGCAAATGAGTGATGCACAAATCCAGAATCCTTGCCTTATAATCAATAAAACTTACATTGTCAGCCAGGGCCTTGCACAGGGGGGTGGCCCGGTGGCTAGAGCCACTTATCCTCTGCCCTCATTGGCTGAGGTGCCCCTCTTGAACCCCACAGCACCCCCACCCCCCACTGAACGTGATTGTCTGTTAAGAATCGTGGTAGAATCATCTCTATTTGGGAAAAAAAAAGTGATTCTCAGTTTATCCAGAATTGTGCAGCTCTACTCCTGTGTGTGACTGACTGTTTCTCCTATGACGTACAGTGACGGGCAAATGGTAATTTCGAGGGGCGTAGCCATCATTTCAGAAGTGAGGGGGACATAAATGTAAAATATAATGCTTTTTTTGTCTAATTGACAGGTTTTATTATTATTACTATTATTATTATTATTTAGTTTCTCTTACTATTAATTGACTGAGAAATCAAATACACTGTATCCAATAATTTGTATTCTATAATATTTTTTCCTGTATTTTCCTAATGACAATTTTATGATTTTTTTTTGTATAATACAAACACTTTTCCCATTTTTTATTACAGAATAAGACAGAAGATGTATTTTATAGTTTCTATAGCCAACTGTAATAAATGCTATGTCAATTAGCACTGCATTATTCGGATGCTTTTTTTATTACCTGGAGACTTGAAAAACACACATAAACCATATATTGTCGCAATCGTGTTTACTGTCTTCACGTTTCATTAGTCAAAACGTTTCCTTTTATTCAGCTTAGCTACAGAGATCGCATATTAGGTATTTCCTGGCATGTCGTAAGTTATCACTTCTATGAGTCCGTTTTGGACTTTCTGTGCAAGAGCGCCCTCCGGTTTTGAGTATGAATAAAACATACAATGCATGAGAGTGTTTATGCCTCGGTTCTGACCACATCACTGTCTTTACTGGGTGTTTTTAGGGAATATTTGCATTTATTCACATGCGACTGGATTAGCTACTCATGTGCTGGACTCTCATGATTTGGCTAATGCAGGACACTACTGAATGATGTGCGTCAGAGGGGATTTAGAAGTGGGTATACGCAATGCCGGTTGATAAAGAAGCACTACACTACACCACTGACTTTCAGTGAGAAATGCAACAAAATGCAATGTCAACACTGCAAGCAAGCGAAGCAAGGTGACAAAACTAGAATGTTTCCATTATAATCAGCGAACTGTTTACATTGAATGTAAGCGAAGTGCCCAAACAAAGCAGTGTACTCTGCAAGCGTGCAAAGCGACAAAACTAGAGGTCATGCATTATAATGAATAAAGCTGTGTACAGTGCAAGTGAGTGATGCAACAAATTTAGAATGCATGCATTATAATCAATGAAACCTACATTGCAAGTGAGAAATGTGACTAATCTTATGTTGATAAGCGTCTTTCGACACTGCAACTGAAGCAAGGTGACAAAACTAGAAAATTTCCCTTAAAATTAATGAAGTTGCCTTTACTGCAAACAATAGAACAAAACTAAAATGTTAGTGAGTGAAGTCACATGGAAAAACGTACAATGTTTCTGTCAAGATAAAGCTGTCTACACCGCAAGCGTGCAATGCAACAAAACTATAATGCTTCCATTATATCAAAGAAGCCATCTACACAGCAAACACGTTGCAGCAAAACTAGAATGCTAAACATTATCAACAAATCCATCTACATATAAAACAACTGAAAGGGCGCAACTAAACTAGAAAGCTCTTGTGATAATCAGTACACTTCAAATGTGTGATGTTTTATAGTCAACAAAACTGCAAGCAAGCAACGCGACGCAACTAGAAGTTCCCCTAGAAATTAGAATCAACAAAGCTGTCTACACTTCAAGCGAGCGAAGCAATGTGACACCAGAAGATTGTTAAAATCAATGACGTGGTCTGCACTAAATGCACTAAAACTTGAATACTCACGTTACAGTACATAAACAGAACAGATCGTCAGTAAACATAAACTCAGTTTAGATAACCTCAGTATGGATATCCTCAATTTTTCATAACGGGAGCGCTCTAGTTTTGTCACGTCGTGCAGTTGCAGTGTAGACGTGTTAGGTGTTAGAGCTAGAGCTGAGATCTGCTGCGTCTGTCTGTCTGTGTGTGTGTGTGTGTGTGTGTGTGTGTGTGTAGCGCGGCGTAGCTCGGTGGAGTGCAGAGATAAGCAGCCACGTAGAGCGTCTCAGAGCCTTGGGAAATGTGTGCGTGTGTGTGTCTCAAAAGGATTAGCAGGGCTGGGGGCCGGTGCAGGGAGGGGGAACAAAACGCCTCAAGAACTGAAGGGCCCACATGAGACAGTCACACACTCACGCAGAGTAGCGGAGCCTCGCTGGCTGAGCGGAGCGCTGTGTCCTGCTCGCTTTTCCTCTTTTCTGTTCGGCACCGTCTCTCTCTCTCTATCTCTGTTTTCACAACTCACTGCCTCTGTGAAAAATCAGTCGCTCTGCTGAGCAGTGTTTGCCATGTGTGTGTGCGCTTTTGAGGTGTAATACTGGGGAAGATAGTTCAATGGAAGTGTTGGTGAGTAACTAACGAAAAGTAGCGGCGCTACTACCCTCCCTACTTTTTTCAGTAACGTGACAAATGTTTTGCAGTGAGGCATGACAAAACACAAATTTATCATTTAGCAAGTTTGTGCTTAATTCTGGATTGAATTGAGAACACCTTCATTTCAATTCATTCCTGACAGACAGATAGATCTAGTTAGTCATTTCCCAACACGCTACACCTTAAAACCACTTAAACGCCACAGTTACACACCTGTCTGGTCTAGTTAGTGAACAAAAGAACAATAAATACAGCTGTAGCTTACAGTATAAACTGTGTGAGAGAGAAATTCTCACACTGAATGGATGCGGTCTTTAGGGAGCGAGAGATCGTGGGTGAGAGAAACGAGACACAGATTAGAACTGGATAGAGAAAGAAGCGGGGGAGATCAAATGTGGGAGGAGGGTGCAATGCTACTTAGGGAAACGCACACAAACACACACACACACTCAAATCCCAGTGTGTTTCTGAATGTTGTGTCAGTCAAAGCCAAAGAGCTCAACAGGGGGTCCGTGATTGGAGCCCCTGGCATTTACTACAGAAGAGAGAAAGCAAGAGAGAAAGAGATTTGGCTTTTCTGTAGATTGTTGTGATCAAGACCAGAAGACGTACTATCCAGCCATCAGGGAAAAGATGAATGTTTATGTACGCATATAAATTGACAAGGCTACATTGCCTATTATCTCCAACAGGAGGTTTATTATCTATGCTGCAAGCAAGTGGCATTATGTGCTAAAACTAGTATGTTCCAGTTATCAATGACACTGTCTATACTGTGTGCACACATTGTAGACACACTACGAGTTGCATGCTTGCAATTTAGACAGCTTTCTTGATTATATGTTTTTTAGTGTGTTACGCAAAGTCAAATGCTAGTAGTATAGACAACTTTTTTGGTTGTAAAGGGAGCATTTGAAACTTCATAATGTAGTGTAGATACTGGAGCATTTTTGTTTTAGTGTGTTGCGTGATGTCATTGGGTTGCATGAAAGCATTTTAGTTCTGTCAAGTCATACGAAATCGAGCATTTGCATCGATTATAATGGAACCATTGTAGTTTTGTTGCATTTCTTGCACATTATAATATATGAGCTGTCTATACTGCAATTACCATATAGTTTGTCATGTAGAAGTGCTTTATTTTAGTAGTGTAGATGCATCCTCAAGTTTAACTGGACCATTTAGTTTTGTCACGTCATACAATGTTGCATGCATACAGGAGTATTTTTGTTGCAGTGTGCAAGTTGTATGTTGCATAGTTACACACTTGCAGCTTTGTTGACCGTTAAGCATTTTAGTTGTCATTTCAAGATTTTGCCGTATTATTATGATTACTGGATCGCATTAGTTTTCGTCAACGTACAAAGTCATATGCTTGCAGTCTGGATGAAGTTAAGTGATATTCACACTGGCAGCGGTTTTGCGATGACAAATTTTCAATGATAATTAACATTTTGAGGTGGAATACGCAACCATTAGTAATGCACCAAATGTGAATTTAACTATGCAAAAGAGCATCGATGCAATCCATCGACTACAAATGGGATAGAAGACAGTCCTGTCAGATACCAGCGGAGTAAGAACACCTACTAACGACCAACAGGACAGCGACTTGGCGACCTCCAGTGATTTAATTGCTGTCAGTGTGAACACACCTTAACTAGAGCCTTTTGTTTGTTGTATCGCTTGCTTGCAGTGTAGGACCCTCGAATACCAGAGTGGCAGTGGGGAATATCAGAACCACCGCCAATGCTCCAGAGAAATGTCTTTGAGACGGAGAGAGAGAATTGCTCCTTCTATCTATCTTTATCAGTCTCAATCTCTCCATAGCTGCGTTGAAACAGGGGTGCTCTAACTCTTGAAGTCCCTGTCAGTCATCTCTCTCCATCTCTCGTTTCTCCGACAGAGGTCTGTCTGTAGCAGGTGGTAGTTTGCGAGCCAGCGGGTGGATTTCCCCCCGGTTTGCGGAAAAGGTCGGAGAAAGGTGACAAAGACGAATGGACGGGAGTGAATGTGTGCATGCAAGAGAGATCAAATGGCAAAGTGTGCATGCAAGTGTGTGTGTGTGTTAAAGAGATCAGTGAACTTAAAGGACAAAATCCGTGACAGATATAAAAGCAAAAGTGTACAGTGCCGTAGGTTTGATTTCAAAATAGTTGTATATACGCCTATGATTCACCTGTGACTCAGATAATCTCATTTTTAACCGTAGGAGGTAATGAACATTGCGAGTATAAAAGGGGTATGCCTAAGCCAATTCTGTACACCGAAAAGCAGGCACTTCTTCAAAAGTGGTACGCAATATTAGTTGCTGCATGAACTGACTAGTAGTGGCATGCTGATTGAAACAAATATTCTTCACCTATGACTCAAACACAGTTTTAACCTAGGAATTATAAAATGGGTATATTTTAGCCAATATTATACAACAGATTTTGTATTTACCTGACTGATATTTAGTCCGAGGGGATTTCAAGCGACTCTTTCTGCAAGTTGCATCATTAAGCCAGTAGGTAGCGACACATTACTTTTCTTTATGAGTGATTCGATGATTCATTCATTGAACAGATTCATTCAAACAGACTGATTCATCTGGGACCAAACACGAGACTGTCTTTATGAACCTGTCATTGAATTATTCACTCAATGGATTTGTTCAAAAACACTCATTCTTGACTGTCTTTGAGTTTTATTTGCTCAAACAATTCACTCAAAAACTTTTTTAGAGGATTTATGCGGCAACACCACAATTGTGTGGTTTGATTTGGCTTTGTTTGGAAATATATTTTTATATTGGAATATATATTAATATATTGGAAATATATATTTGTTGGCTTTGTCACTGGCAATACTAGCGTAAACTGCCACAAACTGTAAGTCTTCGCCTTTAGGTCAAGGGTTGTGGTGAAGAAACATTTTGAAAACAAAAATCTTGCTAAAAACGTCCAAGTTAGTAAACTGTTGACATTAAAGCTAACTAGTTTAAAGCTAACTATAGTTTTCAAAGTAACTCTATTGGCATCTTGAGTCCTATGGTTTGTTACCGCCAAAGCAACACACTTGCATACTTGTGTAGAGTATGTGGCCTTAACCTCTTGACCCTGAGCAAGGCCAACATCTCGCTCCAGCCCCTTCTGAAACATTGCGAGCGCTAAACTACCACTCCATCTTTCCGTATCTCTCTCTCTTTCTCTCCCGTGGGTTCATTAATTTTTCATTAGCTGCGCTAACGCAGGCAAAACACTGTCTGTCTCTGGCTGCTCTGACACACACACACTTTCCCCTCCCTCTCAATCTCATGCACTTGCTTTGTCTCTCTGGCTTGCTTCCTTGCAATCTGTAGTGCACGCACACACATACACACACTCAGGCACGCTCCCTTTCCCTCTCTCGCAATCTCAGCCTCACACACATCTCCCTGGCGCTCATTTTCTCTGCCTCCCTCCTGCTCACAATCTTTTTCACACACACACACACACGCTCCCTCCCTTTTCCGCGCTCGTTGACACTCGGCTCTCTCCAATGCCATGCCGAGGGGAAACGCTTTCTTCTCCTCTAATTGAAGCTGTTCCGTTGCCATGACGCCGCCCAGAGAGAGACACACACAGAGGACTGCTGATTGTTCAGCGGCAGGGCTGTTTTTCTCTCGCATACACACATACATACACGGGCTGTTTGTTCTGCGCTATGATTGCGAGTGTGTGTGTACATGTCAGGGGAAAGAGCCATGGTGTTAAAATATTACCCTTGGCCACCACAGGCTTTAATGCCACAGGAAAAAAACTGCATTGCCTGGTTACCCATGTGACGTGATCAGGCCGCATGATTTTCTAGAGGCTTGACATCCAGTATTGGCTGCAGGTGCTTCTGAGGTTGAAACCAGATTTCTCAAGCTTTTCTGCATCAATATATGTCCATTTCTAGATCTTTCGGCTTCAACACATTTTGAGCTCTGGTTCTTTGGCTTTTCTGAAGTTTTAGTCTTTCTACAGTAACAGGATTTTTTGGCCTTTCTGCTTTTTCTGCTCTCCTGCATCAACATATCTCAAGTTCTAGATCTTTCTGCTTCAACACATATTAAGTTCTAGATTTTTCTGTCTTTGTACATCAACACATCTCCAGTCCTGGATATTTGGCCTTCAACAAATCTCAACTTCTAAAAGATTTTTTCTGCTCTCTTGCATCAACATATTTCAGGTTTCTGATCTGATGCTCCAGCTCATCTCAAGTTCAAGATTTTTCTGATCTTTCTGCATTAATACATCTTTGGCCTTTCTACATTAACACATCTTCAGTCCTGGATCGTTTGGCATTTCTGCTGCAGTAAATCTCAAATTAAAAATGATTTCTGCTCTCCTGAATCAACTTAATCTAAGGTTATAGATCTTTTATGCTTCAATGCAATCTCAAATTTGAGCCTTTTTGTTTTTCTGCAGCAGTGCATCTCAAGTTCTATATTTTCCTCGCTTCTGTGCATCAACACATTTTCAGTCCTGGATCTTTTGGCCTTAAAATATGCTCAATATGGTTTTTTTGGGGGGGGGGGGCTTTTCTGCTTCCAGCACACCTCAAGTTCTAGCTTTAATTATATCTTACGTTTTCTGATACTCTGCATAAATGCATCAACTTCTGAAACTTTTTCGGCCATTCTGCAAGTTCTAGATTTCTTGTCCTTTCTGCTTCAATGTACGTTATGCTCTTCTGGATCAACACATTTCCTGCTCTAGACTTTTCTGCATTAATGCATCTCAAGCGGAGTACTAGATCAGCAGAATGAGCTAATCTTCATTGTTTGGGCTTGAGTAATCTACGTTCAGGTGGAAAAGAGCTCTGTTTGCATTTTAACAGAATTCTCAGCCATATATCTGTCGCCTTGTAAACACTTGACACAGAGTGTATTTGCAACTACCAAAAAAAACAACCGGTTCATCCGATATTATTGCTGCTTTCTCTTGCACGTCTATCTGTCTGCCTTCTGTCTTGTTGTCTTGCTGCCGAGCGCTCGACTCCATTTCTAATCTGATCTGTTGGGCAGCAGCGGAGGGTTTGGCTTTCACTCTGCTAACTCTTGAGGTCGAGTTCGGCCACACAGCACACACACGGCAGTCTGTTTGTAATGAATGCTGCTCGCAGAGCGTAAATTTGTCTCTCCCTGCTCAGTGATCATTCTTTATTTCTGCCGTCTCCAGAGGGAGGCTGTAAACAGGACCGTGTGCGATTAAAACTGGTGCAAGGAACAACAAAAAATTTTTCAAATGCCATTTGAGTGGGCATATGGATGCAAAATGCTCTGCCTTCATCTCTGCGCTCTCTCTCTCTCATACACGCATATATACAAGCACGCAGGCGAGAACCAGAGGAAGCGCTATTGATCTGTTGTTTTCCACGAGTCATAGGGTTTTGTGATTGGACCATTTAGTGGTTGAGCAGCCGCCAGTGTGTCTGACCAGACACTCATCGAGAAACATCACCTCCCCTCCAACGTGACGGACTCCTGTGCATCTGCGCCGCTCGTCTACTTAATGGAGGAGAGAGAGATCAGACTCAGGTCATCATTTGGATGTGTTCGCTCAACTTCAGCGTAGCTCTGCCGGACCTGTCCAGGGTGAAATGAATTAGAAAATGACTGTTATTTTGGAAATTACACATCTCACACCCACTGAGGTTAAAGGTGAAGTGCGTCATTTCTGCACTGGTAGAAGCATCACAAATTGCAAAAATTGTTTTTAGTCAACTGTTTTTTTTCCCAAACACTAGTGCCATCCCTTTAACCCCGTCAACGTCTTCCATTGTTCTGTATAACGCCAGTGGTCCTGCCTACAATTACACATTTTGCCTTTAAAAGAGGAATTAATTCAAACTCATTTTTAAAGCACATTCTTATAGCTCAAACAGTAAAGCATGGCGCTAACAACACAAGGTTATGGGTTCAATTCCCTGGGAAAATGGGAAATGATAAAATGTATACCTTGAATGCAACACTAGTATAACGTGCAGAGAAAGCAGGCAAAGGCAAGGATCTAAGTGCAAGGAGTAGTTTAATAGAGAAACAGATAAACATCCACAAAAACACAGAGAACAAAATATTTCAAACATGAGCGCGAACATCGACTGACACCGCACAAGTGAAACACTAGGACTATTATATACACAGGGGCTAACAAGCTTAACAAAGTAACAAAAGGGCTTGGTAAGTTGTCTAGGGAACACACAAGGGTAACCCTTGAAACTAACAAGGGACCTACAAAGGCAGGGCTAACACAAAAGGGGAACTAACAGACACAATAGGAACAGGGAAAACACTTCAAACAAAAGTTCAAACACCAACACAGGGAATATATAACAGCTAGTTGCTTTGGATAATTTGTAAATGTAGTCCATGTGCTTAAAATCCATTGGGATTTGGCTCCTTTGGGTGATGCAGGATCAAGTTTACTCCATGATGAGTTTGGATCCCATTCCCACCCATCCTCTCCAGTACTTTTCGGTTAATGTAAATGTAAGATATGCCTTGGTGCTCATTTGAGTCTGGTCTGCAATGGGCATAAAGTCCATTCCCAACTGTAATTTCTTATCATTCTCTAATGTTGCTTTCAAATGAATTGTCAAAACATGCATTAAAAGTTGCATAAACTGCACCATATTGGTATTCCCACTTATACAAAAATGCAGTTCCTTTACCGGTGGCGTCTTGATTTGTGGCCTCCGATTTCCCCCTCCTTTTCCCACCACATTAGTTCCCAGTCATTCGCCAATGTTTCTGTCTAAGGACGTACCAAAAGCTGCTGCAAAAATGGTCAAACACTGCAGCATATTGTGGCATTTTTACCAGCCACAAGATATAGACTTTCAAAACCAGTAAAAACGATTTGACCATCATAGACAAAACAAAAGGAATAATCGAGGAAATCTAGAAAACGAAGACAGGCAAGAGAAAGGACGTAATGAGATGTGTGGAGGAAGGGAAACAGCTCGCTCCCCTGACCTTGTCAGGCCCCGACGGGTTCTCTCGACAGAGTCAATGCCAAGAGCGTGTCAGGGCAGAGCTGTAAGAGTCTTTTAAATGCCGCTGCCTGCGCCGAGAGAGAAAAAAAAGTGAGATCCAAAAAGAGAGATAGACTTGGGCAGTAAGACAAGCCAGAGTGCTTCAAAAGACCACGTAGCTCATGGTTGTGTGGACATACACTGCTTTGTTTAGCAAAAATAATCACATTTGATCTTGTTTGAAAAATTATATATTAAATATAAAAATACAAATTTGAAAAAAAAAAAATACAGATTTTTTTGGGGGGGTTTGGTGGTTGTATATGAAACACAACCACTGTTGTTGTCTCAGAGTGAGGCGTTTCTTAGGCTTTGCGAGACTGTGTTGAGACACAAGAGCACTTCTCCGTCTGCGATGTGTATGCGTGTGTGTGTGTGTGTGTGTGTGTGTGTGTGTGTGTCTTGAACCGTGGCAGCTTCTGGCTGTCGTCCGATCTCTTCGATCTCTTTTATACCAAAGGCTGACTCACCACAGCCTCTCTCTCTCGCTTGTTTTTTTCTCGCTCTTGACTCACACTCATGTTCCTCTTACAGTTAATGTTTGAACTTCCGTGCATCAGATGTTGTTGCCTTTCCCCTTGTGAACGTTGACACTAAATGCTACCCAGAAGAATAGATTTGTCATTGCAAATACGGCTTTCATTATTTATTCTTTTGATGTTCTCAGTAGCGTTTCATTTTGCATCAAAGAATCAACTTTGTCTTAAAGTTTCTCTTAAAATTCCTCAGACACAAATGAGACAACTGCTGACATACAGTATGTATATATTGCTATAAAAAATAAATTGATGGCATAGATCAAAACATTTGGTCTTGGGAGAATTTAATGAGATTATATTGAGATATTACACTTGATTGCAGACTTTGGTATTTAAGCACAGTTTGAGATTATTTAGACATCTCATAAAACTCCATAGGAAATTCATTGTAAGATTACCTGGGTCATCTTCTCAGATAAAAAATCACAACAGTGTCCATCTGATCACCATTCAGTGTTTTTTTTAATCAAGGAGAAACAGCTGAAATATTAAAGAGATTCGGGAAGTCCCATTTCTTGCGTTCTCGGGCGGACAGGGGGATGTGATGGAGGGAAAAAAATTAAGGGTCGAAGGGAGAGTGCTGTGTTGAAAACAACTGCATTGTTTATTAGACTATGTTTACACACCGAGATGCTGAAATGCATCCTTTCAGTGTTACTGGGGGAAGACAGTTAGCCATCAATTTCTGCAAAATTGATCACACCCTCAGAAACAATTACTGCCTTGACCAATATTATAAGTATTTTTCTTCATAATGTCTTGACAAATGTAAGTGTTACATATATATATATATATCTATATCTACACTTAATACTATTTATTCTTGTTTTATGTTATTGATTATAATATAATATAATATATGTTAAGTTAAATTAAACAATATTAGCTATATAGACATTATGTAGCTCCGCCCCTTTTCTGCAGTTTGTTGTCTTCTGTCTTCCGGATTGTACTTCCACAGTATGAAGGTCGTATGAATTTCTGAAAGAACCAAAGCCACTAGAAGGCAAGCCTGCAACCTTTAGCCAAAAAAGCGTATCGGCTAATGCTAACTGTTTTTTTTTTTTACCACAAAAAAATATAAAATTTTTTTGTATTAATTAATTAAAAAGCTTAATTCAAAGACAAAATACTAAAGATGGCTGTGCGCTTGTTTCTCTGGCGCATATAGCCTATAGTCTTTATTTAAGTTTGCAATTTCTCTTTTGACAGCGAAATAGAATGAGAATGCTTGTTTGTAGTATTATATTGTTTACTGTATTGGCAGTATTGTGTGTTAAAGGCACAATATGTAATTTTCACCGCTAGAGGGCGCATATTCAAAATAAACAAAGAAACAAAGGTAAAAATATATAAAGGCAAAAATATATAAGCTATGAAATAAAACTAGCTGATTGTATAATTTAGCAGCAAAAACAATATCTTGAAAAAAAAATCTTTGGTGCACATTATACAATTTAAACATGTTTATTCTGTTAACTATTTGTATTCTTACAAAAT
>NW_015547737.1:265002-267502 GCF_001515605.1 Sinocyclocheilus anshuiensis
ATGTTTTACACTAAGCAATGCTTTTAGATTAAACTATTTTTCGAGTTTACACCAAAAAAAAAAATGTTTATAAGAGAAGTCACTGACTTTTTGCGACAAGTGGGGTACAGTTTACGGCATTTATCATTCATTCCTATGGTATCTGTAAACAGCGATTGGGTGTCGCACAACTCTGACTGTAATTCAATGACGTCAAGGCTGTAATGTGATTGGTTATTACATGTGATCCAAGTTGACCGTTACGCTTTCTCCAATAGTAAGTAATACAGGCCCTCTCATCTCCGTATAGTAAGACAATCTCTGAAAGAACTGCTCGTTTTAAAATCTTCCCGGTCTACTGACATTTGTTAACCTCCGCTTTAAACAATAGCCTACATTTCTCCCAGTTATACTATAGAAACTTACAGAGCTACCACAAAAAAATATAAAATTTTTTTGTATTAATTAATATTCTTCGGAACATTTGGGATAATGTAAGTAGGCTACTCCAGTCGGCAAAATTTATAACACTGTTCTAGAGGTTTTTGGATATTTTAATTAAAAAATCTTACACATTGTGCCTTTAACATAATCATGCTTTAAAGTACTTTAAACTGAAAATAGAAAAAATCGAGTGTGTGCGGTTCTCAAGTGAACACTGCTGGGTTAGTATGATCGCTCTAGGTCACGGCGCTGGAGGGATTTGGCGTACTAGCGGGCAATTCTGACAGTTAAAGAGTACCGCCGCGGAGCGCGTCTCCCCGACGGGACGGCAAGCCAAAAACACTCTCTCACCCTCTCTCTCTCTCTCTCAACCGCGAACACACCCAAACGCCCACATGCTTGCTGCATGTTGCTGCCGTCTGCGGGATTAACTCTTTAATCGCCAAAAACTGTGCTGCAAAACAACACGGGGTAGCAGTTTCAGGCCGATATGGAGCGATGCCTCTGGAGCCCTGAATCAAATGAGACACGGCGAGAGTCTTTTCCCGAGCTGTACTCGGCATTAATCCGTTCCAGCCCTGAGGTCTGGCACGCGGAGCTCTGGGTAGCCAGACATGCTGTCTCTCTCTCTCTCTCCACTGCAGTTTGAGGCCAAGCGTGCAGTGTCAACACACAAGAGGTGTGTGGGCTGCTCACCGCAGACGCACAAAACAAACACAACCAGAAAAACTGCCGCTCAAGAACACACAAATCCACTGACGTGTGTTTCAATGTGACGCTCTTGGGTGGATGGAGAAAACGTGATTTAGACACGAGTAAAGAAACGGGTAGCTAACTAACTAAAGCCATAGTTAGATGTGAACAGTAGGCCTATATATAACAAAAGTTTGGGGTCAGTAAGATCAAAAATAAATAATTAAATTAATTAATACTTTTATTCAGCAAAAGTGACAGTAAAGACATGTATAATGTCACAAAAGATTTACCTCTGTTCTTTTAAACTATAAACAAAAATAAATAAATTATTAAACTTGATTATATCCGTACTATAATTACACAAGTGTTTTGTAAATAAAAATATGAGAGTAATGTAAATAAATAGATAGATATTAGTTAGTTGTAGATAGTAGTTTTGAGTAGGAGGTGAGCCATTTTGACTGACATTTAGCATCTTTGCGCACACTTTATCTCACTTTTTTATCTTTTGTAAAACATCCACGCCAAACAAGTGCAAAGATTTGGCTGTAAATGACAGCAATAAACAGCTGCCGCTATATTATTCACAGTGATTCTCGTGTAGATGATGCAAATGTATTACACTCAAATCCAAAAGCACAATGTGCAGGAGGGACTGGATTTCGCGTTAGAATGAAACAATCAATCCAGGCGCTACATGCTCAAATCTGCATGCAAGTGTGGCGCAACCGTTTAGTGCATTTGGGGGGTGTAAATTGTTTTGGAGGGATTACTGGCAGCAAGCACGTGGAATCAGATTATGTGGAATGAGACGGATAGGGAGAGAGAAACCGGTTCGGAGGGGGCAGCGGTATAATGTGCATCTCTGTCTGTAATCCTCAGCATTTGTTCCTCTGTTACTAGATTTCCCGTCGACTCTTCCCTCTGACTGCCCGAGTGTGTGCGCTGGTTGATCTCACGATGAAACGCTGCTATTGTTTCGCTAAGAGACTGACAGGAATCACGAGGAATAGAAGATCGCAGCCGAGAACGAGAAACAACGAGGTTCATTCACAAGAGGCCGCAACAGCGTGTGTCCTACAAACTGACCAGGCTTGTCTGCCACAAAAATGCACTGAAGTTGTGATTTCTCTCTGCGGTCCTAAACAGGCATGAATTTCCGTCCTCACTGAAATGCGTCACAATGTTGGAAAACTCAGTGATGAGGTTTTGTCGTAGCTTGCAGTGTAATCGTGGTCTTGACTTAAAGGGGTGCTTGATTGCGATTTCACTTTTTTAACGTTAGTTAGTGTGTAATGTTGCTGTTTGAGCATAAACAATATCTGCAAGAAAAGCAGGAGGATCAGCGTGTTAATAGGAGAAGGGACAGAGCGGTGTGGAA